>NC_056734.1:668317981-668377981 GCF_019279795.1 Protopterus annectens
TGTTAGCACTACCTGAATGTTGCCAGATGAAAAGTTCCAGATTACACATTGGTATTATGCACATACATCTCACTCTATTACTGTACACACTCTGGTCACAGCTTGACAACATTGGGGTGTATATAGGACATACTTGGCTTATTACTCGCATAACAGTTTCGGGAGTTGCTAGAGTGACAGGTTTGTTCTCATAGATGTGTGACAATCAGTTGTATTCCCTGTTTGCTGCCTGAACATTTGGGACCATCCCACAGACTTCCCAGGGGGACAGGGTGACAGGCAGCAGATATGGGCCCATATACTGGACATTCTGGTCTTATCTGTACAGTTGTGGGCTATTATTCTGTATGCAGCCTACTTCCACTCCCAGGATTCAGACCATGGCTGTGTCTGCTACAACCTAAACACTGTCCATCAGAGTTGTGTGTGCTATGTAGATATTGCTGTATATCTCCTATCTGCTTTCTGTCTTATAATTCTCTTGTGGTTTTGCATTCTGACCATGTATTACAACACTCTTATACATGATTTCTTAGACATTTATATTTTGTAAGGTAGTGTGGGAGACAGTGATGAGTAATACATTATTATTTAGAGCAACTGCATCAGTCACAATGCCATACAATACCAAAGTAAACAGTACTAGTAAAGGGAATCATTCTTGTATTTCTGGACACAGTGTTGGTATCTGACAGAGCTGTGGGAGAAATGTTTGTTAGCACTACCTGAATGTTGCCCCACAAAGTACCAGATCCCACATTACTATTATGCACATATATCTCACTCTGTTATTGTACACACTCTGGCCACAGCTTGACAACATGGAGGTGTAAATGGGACATACGTGGTTTCCTACTCTAATAAGGTTTTGGGGAGTTCTAGTGTGACAGCTTTACTCTCTTAGATGTGTGTCAATCAGTTGTATTTCCTGTTTGTTGCCTATATGTCTGGGATAATCCCACTGATTTCCCAGGGGGACAGGTTGACAGGCAACAGATATGAGTCACTTTACTGGACATTCTGGACATATCTGTACAGTTGTGAGATATGATTCTGTATGCAGACTACTACCACTGCCAGGATTCGAACCATGGCTGTGTGTGCTAAAAATGCAATAGTTCACATCTCAGTTGCACGTGCTATTCAGGTTTTGTTGTCTGCCTTGTCCCTATTTTCTGTCTATGTGTCTCTCAGTTGTACTAAATGGCATCTGGGGATTACACCAGTCATATACAGGCATTCCTACACATTCTATTTATGGTGCACAGTGTGGTTAACAGTGCTTAATACACAGTTATATTATATAGCACAGTGTGGGTGATAGTGATCAGTGATATTTTATTATTCAGAGCAACTGCAACACTCACAATTCCATTCAATACCAGTGTAAACAGTACCAGTACAGGGTATCAAGGTTTTTATTTCTCGGCACAGTGTTCGTATCCGACTTACCTGTGGGAGCAATGTTTGTTAGCACTACCTGAATGTTGCCACATGAAAAGTTCCAGATTACACATTAGTACTGTGCACATACATCTCACTCTGTTACTGTACACACTCTGGTCACAGCTTGACAACATGGGGGTGTAGATAAGACATACTTGGCTTATTACTCTCATAACAGTTTCGGGAGTTGCTAGAGTGACAAGTTTGTTCTCATAGATGTGTGACAATCAGTTGTATGCTTGTTTGCTGCCTAAACATCTGGGATCATCCTACAGACTTCAAAGACTTGGTTGAGAAAACCACTTTATAAATAGCAAAGCTTTCGGGTAAAACCCTTCTTCAATACTAATACATAAGATACAAAATCAAATCGTTTAAATACAGGTCAATGATCACATGACTAGCAGCCCAACAGTCATGTGACAAAAATATAAAAATGCAAATACAAAAGTAAAAATACAAAATGTAAAAAACATAAAAAGCATGGACATAAGAAAACAAAGTTTAGCACAACATCATAGTTTAGTATGTTGTAATCTAACCAACACAGGTTTAAGACTAACCATGTTATATAAACTATGGAGAATTATATTAAAGATGAAATTATTGCACTGGAGAATAACATCATGGATATGCCTGCCTTTTCTACTATGGGAGGGAGTTACCAGCATGTGCTCAATAGACTACAGGTGTTGGATGATCGTATGGAAGCAACGAAAAAACGTAAGTTGCTACGTGACATTAATGATTTCCAGAGGGGTAGCATTTTTTCTTGGCCGAAAACTGACCATAGCACTTATGTCAGTAACAAACCTCATATCCAAGGAAGTACTTTGGATACTCTTGATGATTTTCACGAGGTTTTACCGGCTCCATTATCAGTTCTGAAACCGGCAACTATCTCCACACTCCTACCTGTGGCTGAAAACACGCCTAGTCAGATGACATCATTTCCTATCATAGCGAGCGTTGGCTCGCAACCCAAAGAGAAGGATAAACAAGATGGTGATGGCAGCACATGTTCGAGTGTTGTTAAAAGATCCCAACAGCTTACCCTTAACTTTGCACAGAAGCATTTTCATTTGGATCAACCTGAGACGGTTGCAGAGCAGTCCTCACCTAAAAGGAAGCCATTTGTAGGGCAAATGGTGGCTTCAACTAAACGGAAAAGTGAAAGCCCTTTAGGACTAGGCAAAGTAAGCAGCAAATAATTAAAGGTACTTTAAATCTTTCTGGATTTAACTTCATGATGCTCACTATTCTCTTTTATATAAGGGGCTTAATTTCATACCTACTGCCAGTGATGATTTGGTAATTGCGCTCATAGACCTTAAGCAGTTTACCAGGAACGTTAACTTGAAACTTTTATTTGGTGATCCTGGATCCTTTGAAAGTCAATGTAAATGACGTAGTACTTTTATACCTATCAGCATACCTGTGTTGACAGCTTTTCATAACTTACGTGAATTAGAGCTTAGGCAATTGTATTCTGACACTTTGAAAATAAGGTCTTTTAATTTAACCTTTCAGGAATATAAGGTGCTGAAGAGCTTGCAAATGAGCAAGGACATAGTTATTAAACAAGCGGATAAGGGTAGTGTAGTGGTCCTCATGGACCGTGATAAGTATGTGTCTTCAGTTTCTGTTTTTCTTGATGATGCTAATGCTTTCAAATGCATTACTAGTTTGGATGCTAGAAAATGCATTAGTTATGTTAACATGGTTATTTATGATTTACAGTTAAATGGTGACATCAGTCTTGATTTGTTTCATTAGTTTACTGTGCCCTGTCCAGTTATCCCACATCTTTATGGTCTCCCTAAAATTCATAAATCTATGTTAGACCCCCCCCATGAGACCAATTGTTTCGGGTGGTGGCTGGATTACCGAGCCGATTTCTGTGTATTTACAGAAGCAGTTGCAACTTTTTTTACTTAAATGTACTACTGTTTTACGTGACACTTCAGATCTACTTTGTAAATTACGTTTCTGGTATAATAATCTGAATGATATTTTAAAACAGGGTGATTATTATTTTGTTACACTTGATATTGCATCCCTATTTACTGTTATACCAAATGATTTTGGTGTTGAATCAATTAGGGAATTTTTGATTTCACAACCATCCCCTAATGTTAAACATGTTGAGAATATTTCTGCTCTTTTAGATGTGGTATTGAAAAATAATATTTTCTTGTTTAATGAGCTATTATATCTTCAGCTCATCGGTGTAGCTATGGGTACTTCCGTAGTTAACACCTACGCCAATTTAGTTCTCTATCAATGGGAGAAAGTTAATATCTGTAGTGACAAGAATCCTTTTGCTAGTAATGTATGTTTTTATCAACGTTTTGTTGATGATTGTTTTATGATGTGGAAAGGTAGCTTGAATGAACTTAATGAGTTTATTAATTATTTGAACTTAACTACGAATTTTTTTAATTTCAAAATGGAAGTCTCTGATAATACAATTATATTCTTAGATGTTAAGTTACAGTTAATTGAAGGTGTTATTCATACTAGTGTACATAGGAAGGATGTATATTCTGGTAGATATATCCATTATAATAGTATGCACGCCCCACATGTCTTTAAAGGCATCGTGACATCTCAGTTCAGTAGAGTGAGTAGACTAAACACTGATGATGGTCTTTTCATTTTGCAGCTTGACAAGATGATTGAAGATTTTTTATGTAGTGGATATGACTCGCACTTATTATCGACTCTGAAGGCTAAGGTCATGATTGATAGAAAGACAACCATGAAACCTATCTTTACAGAAGGTAAATGTAGTTTGACCACTATTGAACATCAAAATCCAGTAGTTAGGTACGTCACTTCTTATAATGTTAAGACACGTTATGTTAAGCAGATTATTCAAAAAAACTGGGCCATTCTTACGGCATCAGTTGAAGCTAAGGGTATTTTAGGGGACAGACCCTTTTTTGCATATAGGAACACGAAGACCTTAAGGAATACTTTGTGTTTTAAAGATTTTAGTAGATCTTTGCCTCCATTTGTTTCTGTTAATCCTGGCACATACAAGTGTTTAAATTTTGTGTGTTGCCCTGACATTATTAGTAAGAATAGCCATGAATTCAAGCATCCTGTTAGTAGTAAAATTTAGTTTTAATATATCTGCCACTTGTACTACATCTTCTGTGGTCTATTTGGCAACTTGCGTTTTGTGTTCCTCCTTCTATGTAGGTAAGACCACCCGTAAGCTTAAAGAATGTATTACTGAACATAAATCAGAAATTAGGAGGGCTTGTGATAAAAACGTGTTATATAAACATATGGTTAATTTTGGTAGTGAACATAAATTTCTTTTTAGAGTCATTGATGTCATTCACTCTACGCTTAGGGGTGGGGATAGCAATAATCTATTGGAGCTTAAGGAGTATGAGTGGATACTTAGACTCGCTTCTGACCATCCCCCAGGTTTAAATAACATGGTTAGTCTTAAACCTGTGTTGGTTAGATTACAACATACTAAACTATGATGTTGTGCTAAACTTTGTTTTCTTATGTCCATGCTTTTTATGTTTTTTACATTTTGTATTTTTATTTTTGTATTTGCATTTTTATATTTTTGTCACATGACTGTTGGGCTGCTAGTCATATGATCATTGACCTGTATTTAAACCATTTGATTTTGTATTTTATGTATTAGTATTGAAGATGGGTTTTACCCGAAAGCTTTGCTATTTATAAAGTGGTTTTCTCAACCAAGTCTTTGTTTTCTTTGCCTCTTTTGCAGTTTGCTTTTTTGATCATCCTACAGACTTCCCAGGGGGACAGGGTGACAGGCACTAGATATGGGCTCATATACTGGATATTCTGGTCTTATCTGTACATTTATGGGGTATGATACTGTATGCAGCCTACTTCCACTCCCAGGATTCAGACCATGGCTGTGTCTGCTACAACCTAAACACTGTCCATCAGAGTTGCGTGTGTTATACAGATATTGCTGTATATCTCCTATCTACTTTCTGTCTTATAATTCTCCTGTGGTTTTGCATTCTGACCTTGTATTACAACACTCTTATACAGGATTTCCTAGACAGTTATATTTTGTAGGACAGTGTGGGCAACAGTGATGAGTAATACCTTATTATTTAGAGCAACTGCATCAGTCACAATACCATACAATACCAAAGTAAACAGTACTAGTACAGGGTATCATTTTTGTATTTCTGGGCACAGTGTTGATATCTGACAAACCTGTGGAAGAAATGTTTGTTAGCCCTTCCTGAATGTTGCCACACACAGTACCAGATTCCACATTACTATTATGCACATATATCTCACTCTGTTACTGTACACACTCTGGCCACAGCTTGACAACATGGGGGTTTAAGTGGGACATAAGTGGTTTCTTACTCTCATAAGGTTTTGGGGACTTCCTAGTGTGGCAGCTTTGCTCTCTTAGATATGTGTCAATCAGTTGTATTTCCTGTTTGTTGCCTATACATCTGGGATCATTCTACTGATTTCCCAGGGGGGCAGGTTGACAGGCAACAGATATGGGCCACTTTACTGGACATTTCTGTACAGTTGTGGGGTATGATTCTGTATACAGACTACTACCACTGCAAGGATTCGAACCATGGCTGTGTGTGCTAAAAATACAACAGTTCATGTCTCAGTTGCATGTGCTATTCGGGTTTTGCTGTCTGCCTTTTCCCTGTTTTCTGTCTGTCTCTCAGTTGTACTAAATGGCCTCTGGGGATTACACCAGTCATATACAAGCATTCCTACACATTCTATTTATGGTGCACAGTATGGTGCAACAATACTATTTCCTGATTGCAAATCTACATTACCATATGATACCAGAGTAGGCACATGCAGTCCAGCAGTTAGACCTTTATTGTCAGGCTAGTACGCTTTTATTTACATGCAGTCTATATGACACTCTTCCTGCCATATTTTCCGGTGTATGCAGTACTTGCCTTAAACAATACAGGTTTTATGCAAGCAATTAATTTACTAATACTTTTAGATTTATTCCTGGTTCACGGCCCATGCACTTGCAGCTTTGGAGGATATAAGAGGAATATTTAGCCATACCTATCCATGATATACATGAGCTGGCAATTATTACACACATAGTGAAGTGATACTTACACACAGCTGGGACAGCCCCTGCTGTTCTAGCCTCTTGGATCCACTGCTCCAATAGGTCCCCCTTATGCTGCTTCAGGTTGGCATAGTGATGCCTGACCTGCTCACATGTGGGGTATGCCAGTGGCACTGGTGAGGTCACGGGCGAGATGGTCCCAGGCTTCCACCTTATATTGGGAACCCTGGAACTGGCCCTGCAGCAGTCTCTGCTCATGGTCTTTTATATGGAATCCTGCCATGACTCTCAACTCTTGGATGTACCAGCGCTATGCCCTGATGGGCACACTTTCTTCCCTTATTTCCATTGTGCCTGCAAGAGAAAGCTACAACACATTATGAGATGTTTTCCTGATTGGCCAGTTTTGAAAAGGCTAGGCTATGGGCAAACTTGCTTACCTAAGGTTGGCATTGTTTAAAGGGGTATACACTGGGCACATTGAGTTAGCTGGCCTACACATTGCTTACACCTCCTACGCTGGCCTGTGCAATGCTTAGCATTGCTTACATTAGAGTTTGCATTATATTTTCTTTTTGGGATTGATTTATTAGTCATTACATCTTATATATATGCCTGGTAGCCATGATTCATGTGTACTACATTGTATGGGGTCCTTGTGTTTTATTGGAGACTTCAACACTCTATTACAATTACACCTCACATCTGGGCTTACTGCTGTACTCCAGTTCACATAGTTATGTTATGTAGTGGGTTATGGAACATATGACTGTATACTGATTCCTTTCACAGGTTCTGTTTGATTTTACTATAGTGAGGACTTGTTTGGTGATACCTCATTATTCTGTACTGCTGTGATGACTTGGTGGTTAACTACTATGACTATAGTGTATAGGGTCCTGGAGTCAAAACCTGCAAGGCTGTTTATTTTGTTGATGGGTAGAACAAGGGCTGTTGGATACAGAGTGATTAAGGCACTTTTGAGCAGTTGTAAGCAGGTTTGCGTGAGGGTAAGCACTGTTAACCTCCGGTTAAATATGCTTGCAGAGAGTTAGCTTTAATATTGCTTAACCTGTGTGTGCATTGCTTGCCCCCATGCAAATGGGCTTAAACTCATTTACTATTGCTTAAATATGCTTACTACTGCTTATCGGTGCTTACTCTAGCTTACTAGTGCTTACTCCCACTTACAATTGCATTGATTTAGACAGTAGTATTTAATGGTTCTTGGGAAGGTGAGGGATTTGGAAGCTGTATGGAGTTGTCATTCATTACACATTTTACCTTCCATTTGTATCCATGATTCCTGTGTACATCTGTAGGGGCACATGTGCTTATCTGGGGACTTTGCAACATTATGAAACTGACACCTCAAATGTGCATTTAATGCAGTATTCCAGTTCACAATTATATGTTATTTAGTAGGTTATACAGCAAAATAATGTTCATAAACTGATTTCACAAGGAAAATGAAATGTGCTACAGTGGGAATCAAACCAGGAATGCCTGCTTGTAATGTGAATACTCTGCCCACTACACTATTGCTATACTGCTTCAGTTGCCTATATCTTCCTTGTTATCCTCTTCAGCCATTTAAGCTGCAGTAACCGTAGCTAAGTTATGGGCACATACTCGCACCTACGGTTAGCTTTAATCAGTTTCTTAATAAAAAAAATGGTTTGTTCATTTTATTTGTATTTAGTATTGCTGCTGTACACATGGGGGAATGTTACTGGGGATATGCGGACACCTATGAGCAGTCTCGCTCATTTCTTTTGCCTTTCTGCTGTTCTTCATTGTGGGGGAATGTATATTCTGTGAGCTCTGCTCTCAGACATGCTCCCGACACTCTTACATGCTCCGTGTAAGATTAGGAGCTTAGGCAGTGCGACTTCATTAATATGCATGGCACGCTGCTGTCCTACTCCTAAATGGCCACTTCCATGCAGGACTAAGCTAGTCCTGCATGGAAGAATAGTAAATCCAGGGGTATATTTTTAATTTTTGTTGTTATAACCTTGTTTGCAACTTTTTCATCTGTACCTAAGCCTCCAATAAGCTTTGCTCCCTGGACCTCTGCTGAAAATGGGCTCTAGCTCAGTCGAACATACCCACTTAACAAATGTCAGATAAATAATAATAAGTAATGTGGATCGATTGTGACATATGGTACAACACTAATTTGTCAGACCCCCCCTTAATATCTGTCCTTTGTCTCACTATGATGAACTGAACCCACATATTCTCCCACCACAGAAATAAAGTGGACAGCTGGATGCTGTACCATTCCCCTTTGGTTTGCCTTACAAATCATTGAGGTTTGCTCCTGAGCCACTCTCACCGGCAGTAAAAAAGAAATGTTTGCTTCTGTGACACAGGAATATATATTCTTAAATTATTATTAATGCGGATATGTTTGTTCTCTTTTTCAGGGTCTACATTCCTTAATCCAGTTATATGAAGTCTTAATCAATGCATAAATTGGGTGTCTATGAGAGTACTGTTCTACAGTCAGTGCTCCCATGTTGCCATGGCTTCATTATATGGTAGGAAAGTGATTAAATACTAACAATAGTTTTGCACAGAAACTGAAAACAGGTTTGTTATGTGCCTAATCATGGACATTTTAATCTAATTAGTTTTATTTTTCAGTTTTCAGTTTGACATAATCCCAATAAAATTGTGAAAGCTTTTGTTGCAGACAAGGGTCTGTTCTCAGACTTTTTAAACCATACTGGGGATTCTGTATTGGGTTACGTCACACAAGATCAAGATATAGCAGTTCAAAGAGGTGCATCTATACCAAAGTGACTGCACAAATAGCTGGATGTCTGGCGCATGGGTTTGAAGCCCTGATTGCAGCTTCATTGACCTAAGACCAAGTGAGGAAGAATGCTTAGTGGATGTTGGCTTTTTGGTGGAATCCTACGGGTCTATATCATAATATCAAAGTATTAAAAGTTTGAATCACTAAAGTTTGAACTTTAATGATCAAACTTTTAATACTTCAAATGTCAAAAAAAAAAATATATATATATATATATATTTTAAGCCCAAAACAAAAAAAACATTCTATGCAGGGGGGTAAGCTTCTCTGCACCCCCACACCCCCTGCTACTTAAATATACCAACTCCAAGATCGCACTACAGTGCAGTAAAGGGAAATCTTCCCTTCCCACACTCTATGGCGATCTCCGTTATATGATTTGAGGTTCTAAAACTTCGATTATTAAGGTCGACCTTTAGTGATTCAAAGTTTTAAACCTTCGAACATATGATAGGAACCCAATTCTACAGCAAGTAGCATCATCTGGCAAATGGCCAGCTGCTGCAGTTCTGATGTAAAAGGGACACACAAGATACTGCACCAAATAATGAATACTGATGTGCACTCCCTGAAATGTATATGTATGAAAGAGCACACTCCCATTGCCCAGCACATAAGGCACTGCAAAGTGCCTGCTGGGTAAAATGAAGAATAAGATATAATTAAAAAAAAAAAGTCTGAGCTACCATGGACAAAAAACTAGCAGTGCTTGATTCTCACCATGACCACCACACTAAAGAAAAGGATTTTGACAAGGCAAATCCTGTCCCTGGAAAAGGGAGGTTCCCAGTGTCTTAATGGTAGGATGGGGCAATGTTCAAATTTGGTTAAGGTCAAAAAAGTATCAGTCAGGGTGAGAGCTGTTTCCAGTAAAAGAGCTGTCAAGGCTAGTTTGCTAACCAAGACCTTTGCTTGATGGGAACAGCCCTACAAATAAATATGTGGCTAGCACATGCCTATTTAAACACCTTTGCAAATGAATATGCAGTCTGAAGGTATGCTTCATGCAGCATTTAAAAAAGCTGATGCAGGTTTGGACTGTACTAGTAGGGCACATGCATTAAGTGAACTAGAAACCAGAAAGTATGCTTACTGATTTCTCTAAAAATATGCACAGTGCGTGTGCCTAACAGAGTGTTTAAGCAAACTGAGGTACACGTTTGTAGGTTAGTGGAAACTGACAGCCATCTATACAAAGAAGTCAGAACTGTGGAGTATACCCAATGAGCTTACTCTACAGTTGATCAAACGAGGAATCTGCACATATTAAATTACCTTAGCATCAACAGAACAGGCACCTAATCAAGGTAAGCTAAACATCTACAGCTGTCTGAGACAATCTCTATACAAACCACATTGTATCCCTTGTGTCATGCCAAAAGAGACAGCATCATAAAGCAAACCACAACTCCACAATAATATCAGGAAGTACAGTTCCATAAAGTAAGAAAGAAGTCCAAAATTCTTCCAAGTAGCAAATATATACAAAGTAAGCCAAGGAAACTTGATGGACTTCACAAGCTTGCTCCATCTAGGGGATGTTTCATGTCTATGGGTATCATAATATGTTCAGCAAATCAAAGAAGCCTCAAAATTTAGCAAGCAACAAAACACCTGCATTTACAAGACAGTGCATACATGTAAAATATTTTTAAATAAAATCACACTTTCTAATTACATGTCCCACCCAGGCGGACTTGGTATGAGTGTGCATGTGTGTGTGTGTGTGTGTGTGTGTGTGTGTGTGTGTGTGTGTGTGTGTGTGTGTGTGTGTGTGTATGTACGTGTGTATTCAAGTCTGTGTCTGCATTACTGATTGTCTGCATTGCCAAGGCATCAATGGCCAGCTAGAGAAGATTGTCAAAAATATATAAAATATATTTCTGTAAAGCACCCAAAAAGCTCTATAATGGCTGACACAAAGTAAGACCATGTAAGGTGTAAAGACGGTTTGTTCTACAGTAGTGCAAAATGCAGTAGCTAATTTTCTAGTGTAAGTCTATAGAACATATTTAACATTAGATAGTTGACAATGTGCACAACAGCTGGAGCAGCGTATGTTACACAATGTACCAGCAATGTATCTTATGAAGGTCAGGCTGTTCATCCCTTTAAATAGTAACCGACTGAGCATGGAATGGTGGCAAATGATCATCACAGCCTATTCTCTACAGATGGAAACACATTGCCAAAGCCACAAGCCAGTCGGAACATGGCTTCAGCTTCATAATAATAGATAGTCAACAGGAACTTAAGAGGTGGCATTTTCAGTAAATTACTGCTGGGAAAGGAAGCTACTTGGTTCCTGAACTTTAAGCCACAAAACCACCAGAACTTAGCACTAGGTGAAAATTGGATCATATCTTAAAATAAGTTCTCTGAAAATGGCAAATGAGTGATAGGCTATGTTAAAAATGTACCATATAAAAGCAGGTACCTGATGTTTTTCTTTTCCTTGTGTCCTTTCCAGCTTCCGTCTATGCAGTTTAATTCTGCTTTTAGATTAAAGGCAGTTATATACTTGGTAATAGTATATTCCTGAACAGTACATAGAGGTGTGGTCTTTATAAATATTGGGACATAAATGTTCAATATTGCTTAATTATGCCCTGCTTGATGATGAAGAGCAGAGTATATCCTATTACATGAAAGGTAATTTAATTTAACATACAGACAATGAAGTATATTCTTCATAATGAAGAAAAAAAATATTTAAGGTAATAAAAAGTCACTAATGGTACATAAGTGCCTATCCTGAGTCCAGAATAGCCACTAGTCTAGGTAAGGTTACATATGCCAGTGGTCAGAAATCTGCTCAGACCACCAGTAATAATTATAGTAAGAGAGAACAGAGCCCCCCCTACTGTGTGAGAGCATATGTCAGCCTGCATCTATTAGGCCCAGAAAGGGCTTGCAGTCATGCAGAGCTAGATTTATGAAGACAGCAAACACGGCCATATGCAAAGAGCACATGAACTTGTAGGCACCACTCATGCCAATCATGGGTTGAACTTTCCTGTTCTGCCAGAGGTACAATAAAACAACAGTAATTTTGTTTTGTTTTTTTTTTTTGCTGCTGCTGTAGCTATTTCTAGTGCATTAAACTTTGAACAAAATGTAGATGAACATTGTACATTCTCAAAACCTTTACCAGTACTGGAAAAAAGTGAGGATAAAAATGCAAAACAAGGTAACAGTGGAACACTGCGCACTGTAAAAAAGGGAAAATGTTTAATGAAAGTGTGAGATCTGGGGAAATCTGTGTATATAATAAATATGCCATTTTATAAGTGTAATCAGAAGAAATGTCCGATGAAGAGGAAGAACAACATGAAACTGGAACTGAAAGTGGATCTAAATCTATTAGTGGGAGTGCTGTAACAAAAAAACAGAAAAATAAAAGATAATGTGAAAGACATAAGCAGGAACTGAGTATGCAGGTGAATTTCTTACATTAAACGTAAAATACAAAAACACTGGAGACAGACGTGAAGTAATTCCTTTTACTGGACAACCATAGGTTTTGAAATTACTCGAGCTTTTGAACTGGCATAAGCTCTTCATCAGGAGTTAAGTTAACACAGTGTATTCAGTGCAGGTAGTGGACATATACTACAATGACATTGTCATGTACTGAATATTGGGAAATAAAACAGGCAGTTACTTCTCTAAATAATCGATCATGATGTTTGAACAGACATACAGTTAACGCAGGTGTACAAATTCCCATGCCTTATATGTACTGAAGTAACAATGCAAAGGTAATGGGAAATTACAAACATAAAACTGTGGACCATCAGAGAAAACTAATGAACACCCTTGGACATAATTTCCATATTAGTACTGATAGCAAAAATAATAATAACAGCTGTGGCAGCAGCATGCTTGCTGTAAAGTGTACAAATTGAGGTAGTTAATACATGGCAAATCAGTATATCATACAATTCACAAGAACCTGCCACAGAAATAGAATTGTCACTTAGGTTCATAGGTAAGTACTAGGCTATCTGTAAGCCTAGCCAGAATGTGTTGGCTTTAACTGCCCCTTAGATTAGTTCCCTGTGCCTCTGTCCAACAGAGCCATTAGTTCCCTGTGCCTCTGTCCAGCAGAGCCACTGCAGTGATCCACGCGGTAAATTTTCTGTTTCCCATCCACTCGTCAAGGTTTCCCTTGAAGAGTGTTAGTGAGGGGCTCTGCCTAATGTAGAATGGAATCCTGTTCCAAAGCATGGGGAGTCTCTGGGACAGGAATCTATCCCTCCAGCAAGTCCTATATATCATTGTGGTGAGGTTTAGATCCCTAGAGCGTGTGGCTCACGGGGATTTGTTTTTTTTTTAGGTGGACCATGTCCATCAATTCTGGGTTGGACATGGCCTTGTATGTCAGGCAGAGATCACCTCTGAGTAAGCGGTATGCAACCGAGTACAGCTGGAGTTTCTTCAGTCGGACTGCATAGGGCATCTGTTTGTGGCCAGTAATCCTCTTGGTGAGGTACTTCTATGGTCCTTCCAGCTGTTGCAAGTGTCTTGTAAGGTACATCCCAAATGGGGCATTGTACTCTATGATAGGTCTGATGAGTGATGAGTAGAGGGGCACAATAACCTCTTTTTTTCCTAGATGCGAACCCTTTTGTGATTAGGTGGGCCACATAGAAGGATTTTCTAACCACCTTGGCAATATGATTATCAAAGGAGAGATTACTATCTACTTGGGTCCCCAGATCCCTTACTACATTTTCTGTATTTAGGGGACTACCATGTATATGGTAGTTCATGGGTACTTTTCTTTTTTCCAAAGGAGATGACTTTGCAATTTTTGGCATTTAGCTTGAGGCCATGATTTTGACACCAGGTATCCGTCTCAGTGAGACCCTTCTGGAGGATGTCTGTATCAGCTGGAGAGTCAATTATGGCCCCCAGTTTGCAGTCATCTGTGAACTTGGTCAGCCATAGTCCTCCTGTGCTTGCCTGTACCTCTGAGAAGTATATACCGAACAGGAGGGGTCCCAGGACTGAGCCCTAGGAGATGCCACTTGTAATCGGTTTAGAGGTGGGCCTATACCCTTCAACTCTCACCGTGTGGGTTCTATCCATGAGCCAATTCGCACCCCATCTTGTGACATAGGGGTTTATGTTCAGGCTGGTGAGCTTCTCTATAATACCAGAATGGCGAATGGTGTCAAAAGCCTTTGGGAGGTCTAGGTAGGCTGTGTGGACATCCTTTCCCTCGTCTAAAGCCTTGGTAACTGTCTCAAAGACATCCACCAGGTTTAGGAGGCATGATCTGCCCTTAACAAAGCCAAACTGGGTAGGGTCCAATGTTTGCAAGTTCCCAATGTCTCTGTTAATGAGTTCCATGATGATGTGCTCCATAGCCTTGCAGACCAGGCTAGTCAGGCTTATACAACGATAGTTCCCAGGGTCCATTGTGGCTCCACCTTTGTGGAGTGGGATAATTGTTGCTGTGTGCCACTCTATGGGTGTGTAGCCTGTAGAGAGGCTGAGTTTGAACAGTGTGTTTAGGTAAGGGGTTAGTTCATTTTAGAGTTTGTGTAAGACCCAGCCTGGGACACCGTCCGCTCCCATTGAAGCTGTGTTTTTGGCTTTGGATAGGGCTATTTTAACCTGTGTGTCAGTGATTGCTGGGGATCTACATTCTTCTGGTATGGTTATGGGCCCTTTAGGGGGTGAGAGGGGGGTGAAGTTTGCACTAAACCTGTCTGCCAGAATGTTGGCAATATCAGTCGGTTCAGTGTATTTTGTGACATTCTGCACTAACTCAGAGCAGATCTGTGAGTTTTCACTTTGGTTCTTGACATAGCTAAAGAACGCTTTGTGGTTATCTTTGGAGTCCTTGGCAATTTTTCTTTCGAAGCTAGCCTTGGATGATTTTATGAGGGATCGTAGTTTCTTGCTGATACTGATCAGGAATGTCATTCCTTTTTGGGATTTTACTCTTTTCTGTACTAGTTTCCTCCTTCTGTTGTTTATGGCAGGGGTCCACCAGACTGGTTTCCTTTTCTTGGAGGAGTGAGTATTGGTTTTGCTTGGGATAGCACGATCCATGCATTCTTGCAGGTGCTCATAGAGTGCCTCTGTAAGGGATTCAGCAGCTTGGACAGCGTTGCCTTTTAGCATGGGGGCTGTGAACCTTTCCACCTCGGTCTTAAGTAACGCGAAGTTTGCTTTTGAAAAGTTTTTCACAGTGGTTTCCTTGACTGGGGGTGGGGGCGGAATGTGGATATCCAGAGTGATTAGTCTATGGTCTGATCTAACCAGCGAGGGGTTGACCTCCAGTGTAGAACAACGGTCGCCCATGCTGGTGATGACCAGGTCCAGTATGTTGTCACCTCTGGTGGGGGTGTTGACCAGTTGATCCAGGGCGTTCGAGTTTATAAATTTTAGGAAGCATTGGGCAAGGGAGTTAGTACTTGAGTAGTTCTCCCAGTTAATGTTCGGGTAATTGAAATCACCCAATATTAGGGCATTTGGTAGGACTTTCATATTTTCCAGTGTCTCCAGAAAGTGGAATGGGGGTCCTGGGTTATGGTGGGTGATCTGTAGCAAGCAAAATTTGAATTGCAGTTTTGCCCTTTGTTAGATGCACATGGATGATCTCTGAGGCATTGTGTTGCACCACTAACCTGGAGGTGTGGGTATCCTTGATGAATATGGATACACCCCTGCCTTTTGTGTTTCGGTCTGGGTTCTGTGGCCAAAAAGTATGGTATGAGTCATAACCTGGTAGTGCTGGGGTGCTCTCTGGAGCCTTAAACCAGGTTTCTGTTACTGCACAGATATCGATGTTCTTCATACTGAGGAGTGCCTTGAGTGCATGCATTTTGAGGTTTAGACTTCTGGCGTTGAGTAGCATTACCCTTAGTTTTTGGTTACTTGTGCTATTTACGATGGTGGGTTTGTCTTTTGAGCCCTGCCTAAAAAAGGCACTATGGGGGCAGCAAAAGTCTTGGCCAGTATTCAAAAGCCTAAGGGTGACAGGTGCAAGCCATCTCTTGCGAAGCAACGTGGCTTGTCGAGCATGTCATCCCAGGCGGACAGATATTGGATCCCCTTTGAATGACACTAGAAACTTAGCCAATTGTTGAAATTGATATTTTTTTTCTTTATACTGTGGCATCATTTTTGGTGAGGGCAAGATGCTATTCAGGGTCAGGGTCATACCAGCTTGGGCTATGTGATTAGAGAGCTCTTCCATGTCTCTTTTCATGTAGTCCAGGGAGGTACATCTCAGGTCATTCACACCAACATGGACAATGACAGAGTCATATTTGTACTTGTTCTGGAGCGACCTGAGTGCTTGTGTTATGTGGCAGATCCTGGCACCTGACAGGCAGCTAACTGTAACCTTCTCCTTGTCCAGCCTAGTTAGTGGGACATCAGTGTGCCTGACTATAGAGTCACCTATTACTAGTGTGCTGGGCATGTTATTTTGCCTTATGGGCTGTGATTGCATGGCACACTGATTATGTGAAGTATGTGTTTCATGGTTTGTGATGGGGTGTGGAGGTTGCTTGAGTGTCTGCTTTGGAGGTCTCTTTTGCTTTTGTAGATTTTTATTTAGAGCCTCCGAGTATGTTTTTGTGTATTTGTGTGTGTTATTTGCCGGTGTTGGTTTAGTAGGTCTATGTGAGACTTGTGGTGTGTTGCAAGTATTTTCCTTCTCCTCTTGACTGTCAGTTCCAGTCTTGGGTTGCGAGAGCATTGCCTCCATTGTGGCTGTATAATTGCATCTCTCGCATGTATTAGTGTTTTGTGGTAGGAGGAGGGGGTTGTCTGTGTACATGAGGCAGTTGTAACATTGCCTCAAAATGCCCAGATTCACCAGTTGGACTGGAGAGTACACCTGAAACTGCCCTTTGGACATGCCTGAATAGGTAAAGTGAGTTGTTTTACTGATTGGCTGGTAGGGACGAATAGAGAGCCTTGTCCTTCTGGACAGTATAGGGGGTCTAGTGCTAGGATTAATTAGTGCTTGCTAGGAGTTTTGAGCAAGTGCTGGGCTGCAAAATGAATGGTTTGAGTGCTTAAGTTGAATGTTTGTCAACTTCCAAGGGAAAAATTGAAGAGTAGACTTCGTGGAGTCACAAATAGTTTAACCCTAGCTAACCGGCGCTGCCCAGCACACAAAACCGTGGAAATGCAGTTTTTATAGCAGGAAAATGAAAGAGATAGAAATTAGCCCAAAAGGGCCAATAAACTACTAACTTCTGGGCTGAAACCACTCCTCCAGGGACAGATAGGCTGCTCAAAGCTCCCCTCTCTCACAGGTGAAGAGAGAAACTTCCTTCTATCCAAGTAAGGTATAGGCAACACAGAGGGCCAGATTCACGATGGCTTGCATGGAGTCTAAGAGTAGAGTAAGACTCCATGCAGCCATCATGTCCGATGAGCGATTCAGGAACAGCCTGTAGGGGCATGCAAGAGAGCTCCTAAAATGGCTCTTACACGGACAGGGCCGGGACATGCAAATTACCTCAAATGCAGCCGAAAGGCATGCAAATGAGGTAGATTTGCGGTTCAGGAAACCCAAACTTGCCTGAGTAAGAGTAGTGTTATCTGCAGAAGTGTACTCAGTTGACAACTGAGTACCATTCTGCAAATAGCAAAATGGAGCTATGACAGCTCCAAATAAAGGTTGCATCCAGTAGAGGAAGCATGCCAATGGCCAAATATATGGACATTGGCAATGTTTCCCGATGCAAAATGAAAAAAAAATGAATTTATTTTTTTTTCCGAGTTTCCATGTTTAAGCGTAGTGCAGCTTGGTGCAAATGGGCTACACTCTAAAAAAACAGAAAAATAAAAATGAAAACCCACAAATGTGGATTTTATGGGTATTTGTAATGTACAATGCAAGGCAATGGCAGGCTGAAGACAACATGGCTACCGAGTAGTGGTTGCTAAGGGGGGAACCCAGTCTAAGAGATGTAACCAAGCATTAGTAGGTGATCCTATGCAAATGAGGGTAAGGATAGTGAATCCCAAGCCTACATAGCAAATAAGCACAGTCAGTGGAGTGTAAGACTAGGATAAGGAGAGTAACAGAGTGGGATATAGGTGACATCAGAAGGGGGTATGTATGAAAGAAGATAAGCTCATTGGAGCAGAGTGGCATGTGTTAGCTGTCAGTTGCTCATCACTGGAAGAAGTGTGTCATCAGGTATCCTAGCTAAAGTCAAGAAATAGAAGGTGCACACTGTGGGTATCACTAAAGTTTCTTGTAAAAATGCTTGCAACGTGTATGTACGTGTGTGCGCGCCTGTAAACCCAAGTAAGACAGTGTGCACACGTGTAAGCGTGAGTGCATGCGTTTAAGCTGGAGTAAGCATGTATAAGGCAGTTTACAGTATTGTGAGTGCGTTTGCACTGGTGTGCACATGTTTAAGCAGGAATTAGCTAGTGTAACTCTGTCTAAGCCTGCGTGCACGCGTGTTATCACGTGTACGCATGTCTGCGCTAGTGTGCGCGGCACTGCCCCCTGAGGAAATGGAAAGAGAAAAGGAAGCACAACAAACAGTAGGAAGTTAACCAGGGAGAGTCAGCAGAGCTAGCAGGTGGAAATAATCAGAATCAGGCAATTACACAGGCAGTAAACCAGCCCAGCCCAGCACTTAAAACTCTGCAAACAACATTTCACCATGTATTGCTCAGAGACACTGCAGCACTGAGCTAAGAGAAGTGAATACTGAAAAGGCTTAACTGAGACAAAGAAGTGTTAGGGGCTGCCATTGCTGTCATAAACCAACATATGCAACATGCTGAGGGTGGTGACAATGGGAATGCTGCCAACCAATCCCCAATGAGGAGACGGAGAAGAGTGTACAGGCCCAGGGTAACCTACCAGGGGCTACATGAGCTGGAGATAGTGGAGCGCTATAAAGTGGACAGAGACCTCATGCAGCAAATTGTTGAGCTGTGCAGGCCATGCCTCACACACAGAACCAACAGAGGGGAGCCCATTCCAGTGGAAACCAAGGTATGTGTTGGCCTATGAATACTAGAAACAGGTACCTTCCAGAGACCAACTGGTGATATGATGGGGATATCACAGGCATCAGCATCCAGGGTACTGCACCAGTTTCTGGATGCCATGTCAGCACATGTCGGTGATCATGTATATTTCCCCAATTCCCGTGAGGTATTGGCCAGCAATATGCATTTCTTCCAGCAAATAGAGGAATACCCTAAGGTAGTGGGTGCAGTAGACTGCACGCACATATGCATCAAAGCACCAGCCAGTGAGTGGTGTAGGGTCTACTTCAACCACAAGGGCTTCCCCTCCATCAACTGCCAGGTCATGTGTGATACCCAGGGCATAATACTGAATGTGTGTGCTGTCTGCCTTGGAAACTACCATGATTCCCATATCTGGCATCTGACACAGCTGCACCAGACATTTGCCAATGGGGACATCCCACATGGTCACCTAGTGGAGGATGCTGGCTATGCACTGGAGCCGTGGCTGATGACACCCATCAGAAATGCACACACACCTGAACAGGAACACCATAATGAGGCACACGTACAAACACGAAATGTAATCGAGCATGTGTTTGGGCTGCTCAAGTCACGGTTCCGGTGCCTGGACACATCTGGTGGAGCCTTGCAGTACACACCAACTACATGTACCCAAATTGTCATGGTATGTGCTATGCTACATAATATGATCCTGCAAAAACAGCTGCAGCAGGACCAGCATAGGCCTGGGTCAAACAGCCCCCCACCATTGCCAAGGTCATCACAGGCAGAGCGTGACTCGGAGTAGGAACAGCCTGAGCCTGCCCCAGTAGGCAGAAGGAGGCGTGCCCAGTATGCTTTGGCCTTGGCAAAGAGGCAACGTATAGCACATACACTGGCTCAGTAGGAACCCTGGAAATGATACCTCTCTCTGACCTGCACATATAGTAAAAGGGATGCCTAAGTTGACACTATCTGCTTCAAACATGTACAGGGAGTGTAGTATGTGCATCTGACATAGGCAGCCCTGCAGCACCACCTGAGGCATGATTGCCATGTGTCAAGCAATTTAAGGTAGTGCTAAACAGCATTTACCACCATGTAGTATATGCAAACAGAATACACACACCAACTAGTACAACTGTGGTCAGTGTTGAGTAATATTGGGCAATGTCCAGCAAAGTTGGTGAATATACAGCAATGTCAGACAAGCCTGGTCTAAGTAGGGCATAGCAGAACAAAAGCCAACATGCTCATATTTGCTTAACTGGCCTTTAAGCAGTCTGGTCTGCTCAGTATGGAAATATAAAGCAGTGATGGGCCTCGAACCCAGGATACTATGCACCATAGTTAAAGTACTGAACCACTAAACCATGACAGCATTGCACTGTTCAGCCAGTATGAAGGGATATTGATAAGTCTATGCAAAGTATCTCATGGAAACCCTGCAGGCACATCATAATCTCTGTTGAGTTATGACACAAAGGTGAGTCTTGGAGTAAGAAGAGAACTTGACTTCCAACACACACAGTATAAATGTTAATATTGGTCATGTTCACACACATCCAGAAAAGCAGTGGACTTCAGATCACAACATACTGAAAGGTCACACTGGGCATGCTCACACACTTGAATAAATGAGACATATGTCAGACAACAAAACATGGAAAGCCTGAACTGGGCATGCTCACACACTTGCCATGTCTGACTACAGCAGTGGGCCACACATATCTGGCAGTTGCATGTGTTAACCCAGGAACCTCTCACTATTCAGCAATCCACCCTGTGCACACAGTTACATGACAACAGACACTTATATAATATAGTGGAACCCTGTCATGATCAAACATGTTCCACAGATACCTAAGTTGTTCATAGAAACTGGGAAAGCAAAGACGATAAAGACCTGCAAACAGTATCAGCAATAAATATTGTGCATCCCAAGCAGAAGCATAGGTTCAGAGGTCGATAGTAGGCTATCTGCTCCACAAGCAAATAAAGGCACAAAACAGACAAACTAGATAAACAGGAACCAGGACTAGCTGTTCAGGCAAAAAAACACACACTTTTATTTCGTTAGCGCTTTCGGAAAATCCAGTGACTCTCCTTCCTCAGACAACAATGTGTGCTTGCCAACTTCAATAAATAGCAAGCCTTAATACCTAAATTAAACAATCACATAATTAGGAACCATCAATTAGTTCCTTAAAGGTGAACAGATTAAAATAATTATTACTAGTAGAATACTTAAATATGAAACACAACCCATATAGCAAAACGTTGTTAAAAAACAACCATTTAATGCTATTTAAAATTAAAACTTAAAAGATACTAAGAACACCAACACTTACAAATCTGCTAAAAAGCAGAAAGTACATCCAAATGTAAAAGAGCAATATAGCTTAAGCTAAAACATTTAAACCTGGGCAAAGGTTATATTCAAAAAATATAAAAAACAACTACAAACATATTTTTTCTACATTTTCAAAGCTAGCTTTTTAAGGCAACATTTAATGGACACGGTCTCATTGAGACCAGGCATTAAATAAGATGCAGTCAAAATCTGCCATCTCAATTCTTCAATTTCAAGGTTAATCTGCCAAGGGCCACCCCTGTCATCCTTATTAATCTGGGTGAGAACTGAAAACTTAAAGGAATGGCCAGGATGATGGTTAATGTGCCTAGCTAAAGCATTCGTAAGGTCACATTTAGTAATCGCATAATAGTGCTCATATATGCGTTGTTTAAGCTTTCGCTCAGTTTTGCCGATGTAAAAGGCATTACAATCCTGGCATAGAGCACAATAAACTATTCCCATTGAGTCACAGGAAAAATGACCTTGAATTTTAAACTGGACCCCCCTAATATTGACCTGATAGGCCAGGTTCAGATGCTTACATTGGTGACAACACCCACACCTTACCATTCCTTTGGGCCTACAACTCTTACTTTTGTTAGTATAATGAAGCAAAGATTTCAAATTCAACCCACGTCTAAAAGTAATAGTGGGTTAGTCACCTAAAATCTTAGCTAAAAGAGGGTTTCACACCTGCATGGACAATGACGGAGTCATACTTGTACCTGCTTTGGAGTGACCTGAGTGCTTGCATTATGTGGTGGATCCTGCCACCTGACAGGCAGCTTACAGTGACCTTCTCCTTGTTCAGTCAGTTGAGTGGGATGTCAGTGTGCCGGACAATAGACTCCCCTATAACAAGTGTATTTGGTGTGTTGTTTGGCCTTAAGGGCTGTGACTGTGAGGCACACTGATTTTGTGAGATATGTGATGCGTGGGTATTGTTGAGGGGTGGCTGTTGCTTGTGTATCTGTGGTCAGTACAGTTGCTGCAGGTGTTGGGTAAGGTACACCCCAAAGGTGGCATTGTAACCAAGCACGGTTGTTATTAGTATAGGGGCACAATGACATCACTCGATCTAGATGTGAAACCATATGGGATAAGGTTGCTTATATAGAAGGTCTGTCCAACCACTGTGGCAACGTGAATGTCAAAGGTGACAGTACGAACAAGTCATGTCCCCAATCAACTAACAACACCTACCATATGTAATGGAGTACTATCTATGTGTTAATGTGTGGGCATGTTGTTATTCCCAAAGGGGATGACTATGCAACTAATGGCATTTAGCTGTAGGCCATGGCTCAGGCAACAGTCATCCATCTCTGTGAGACCCTGTTGGAGTATGCATGTGGCAGCTGGAGAGGTGATCATGGCACCCAGTATGCAGTCAAGTGTGAACAAGGTCAGCCATATTCCCCCTGTGGTAGCCTGTACATCAGACAAATATATACTGAACAAGAGAGGTCCCAGGACCAAGCCGTGTGGGATGCCATGTGTAACTGGTGTATAGTCAGACATGGCACCAGCAATTCTGACCATGTGGGTGCTATCCCTGATCCAGGTAGCAATCCATCATGTGAGATATGTGTCCATATCGATGCTGGTGAGCCTATGCATAATGGCCCAGTAGGTTATTGTGTGGAAGGGTTTAGCAAGCTTCAGGTAGGCTGCGTGTACAACTGTCCCTATGTTGATGGACCTGTTAACTGTTTAAAGAATACAAATATGTTCAAGAGGCAAGATCTGCCCACAACAACGCTGAAATGTGTAGAACACAGTGTCTGTAGTTTCCTGATGTCTATGTGTAAGAGTCCCATGACAATACACTCCATAGCTTTGCATAACTGGATAGTTAGGTTTATAGGGCAATATTGTCTGTGGTCTGTTCATGCACCAACTATGTGGAGTGGGAACACTGTTGCTGTATGCCATTCTGTGGGTACATATCCTGTAATAACTCCAATATTGCACAGTGATGTAATGTGAGGGTTACGTCTGTCATGAAGCTCGTGTAAGATGCAGGCCGGGACACCAACTGGTCACATTGATGCTGTAATGTATGCTTTGGGGAGGGCAGCACTCACCTGTTACTGTGTGGTGTTAGGGAGGTTACACTCTGTTGGGATGGATAGTTGCTCCCTAGGGGGGATGGGGGAGACATCTGCACTGAACCTGTTTGCCAGGATGTTGGCTATGCCAGTGGGTTCAGGGTAAGTGTAGTCAGTATGCAGTAACTCACAGCATATCAGTGAGTGACCACCCAGGCTCCTGACCTAACTGACAAAGGTTTGTGATAGTCCTACTTGTCTGGTGCAATTGTCCCTGAGAAGAAGACCTTAGAGAAGTACATGAGTGATCATAGCTGTCTGCTAGTACAGATCACAGATGCTTTCCCCATCTGGGATTGTGCTCTATCATGTAGTAGCTTCCTCCTGACATTGTACACCTCATTATTGGCTGGTGTCTACCAGACAGGTCCCCTGCCATTGGAGGAGTGAGTCTTGTTGTTATTTGGGGTAGCACAATCCATGCAGTCCACTAGGAGTCCATAGAATGTGTATGTAAAGGATTCAGCAGTCGGAGCTGTATTTCACACTGTCTCAAGCTCTCTGAAGGATACCACCTTGCTTTGGTGAAGTGAGACGTTGGCTCATCAGAAGTTCACCAAGATTACTCAGGATGGGTGGGTGGAGTGTATATGTATGCCCAGTGAGATAGATGTATGTTCTGACCTTACCAATGAGGGGTATATTGCTGGTGTGTAACATAGAGTCCCCATGTTGGTGATGATCAGGTCCAATATGTATTCCGCCTTGTGGATGTGGTGACTGATTGTGCCATAGCATATGAATGTATAAACTGTAGCGACTGTAGGGCGAGGTTGTTGTGGCTTGAGTAGTATCCCCAGTCAATATTCATGTATCTGATGTCACCCAATATAATGGTGTTTGTGGAGACCGTCATATCCCCCACTGTTCCCAGGAAAGCAGAGTGTGGTTCCTGAAGATGGGAGGGTGGTCTGTAGTAGGCAACCAACTGAAATGCAGTTTCGAACAATGGTAGTTGTATATGTATGGTCTGTGATGCTTACTGCAGTGCCACTAACCCGGAGGTGTGTGTATCGGTGATGTATAGGGATACACCCCCTAGTTGTGTTGTCCGTTCCAAGTCCTGTGGTCAGAAAGCATGGTATGAAATATAACCTGGTAGTGGTGGTGTGCATATGTGACCCTGAACTAGGCGTCAGTGCACATATATTGCTATCCCCCATACTGAGGGGAGTCCTGAGTGGCCGCAATATGAGGGTAACACATCTGGTGTTGAGCAGCATTACCCTTAGTGTTATTTAACCTGTAATGTCTATGTAGGTAGGTTTGTCTTTTGAGCCCTGCTCAACAAATGCACTATGGTGGTAGCAAGAGCCTTAGCCAGCATTCAAAGGTCCAAGGGTGACAGGTGCAAGCTGTCCATAGTGAAGCTACGTGGCATGTTGAGCATGTCACCACAGGCTGACAGACACTGTGTCCCCTATGAATGACACCAATCTGTTAGCCAAGTGTTAAACGTGATATGTTTGTCTGTATACTGTGACATCATACTTGGTGGGTGTAATATACTAGACAAGGTCAGGGTCATACTGGCCTGGGCTACATGATGACACTGTTCCTCCATGTACCATGTACCATGTCATGTGATCCAGGGAGTAACATCTGAGTTTTTACGCACCCTTAATCAGTACATAGGTGTGAAGCCTGCATACTACATGAATACATTTGTTGCCATTGACAGGTTGTGCCGCAGCTTCTTAGATCGTAGGTCACATATGTATGTATGTGACAGGCCCATCCACTGTCATGATCCATGGCCAAGGTCATCTGTGCCACACACACACCCATGACAGTTACTTTACAGTAGTGTGAGTGAGGGTATATGCCTGGGGTATATGTCAGGCATGTTCATACACAATCACGACTGCCAATAATGGACAGTCTTTATAGGTGTACAACCACCTTGTGTATATGCATCCAGGCCTCCAATGTCTCATGTGACACACCGTGGGACTCCACAATACCTATGGATATGTGGATACCAAGGGACACATGACATAACATGAGGCTGTATGTACACATTGGTACCCAACATACATGTTGAGGGCTACCACCTGTGTGGTACTGACGGGATAGTAAGTATAGTACATGTGGATGTCTGTGCCATAGTTGGCTTACTATTATACAGCATGTATCACATGACAGGCATCTGTCTGTATGATACCCTTGTGTAGGATATGTGTCCCATCCAGGGAATGGATTGTAGGCCACTGCATGCATTACCAGATGTGGATGGACACATCCCTAGTGTGTTTGCATGTACCTAAGGGGGCTATATGCCAAACAGGTGTGGACACAGGAATGGGTGGTGGTAATTACCACTGGTTAGTGTTATAGTGTGGCACCGGAAGGATACAACTGTTACTGAGTTCCCTACAACTGTGTGTCATTTGTCAGAACAACATCCAATGATTGCTTATAGTCATGCTATTGAGGTTATGTATACTACCAGACTGCAAATAATTGACAGATACTAACAGTATCACCCACAGCATGGTGTCTACCCATGTCATACACACATCTACCCATGTTAGTACATAACTGTAGTAGAATGCATACTGGTCATTGAAAGATACTGTGACATGTTCACTATGTGTACAACAGGGTATACCACATGTCCCATGTGTCCACTATGCACGTACATACAGACAGTGCGCACCCACCATGTTCACAGGTGTACACTTGCTAATCTGTACTGCACACATCACACACATACTGTCCACTCACTAACACATGCTGGCAACAAATTACACATCAGCCAAGTGGCACATGGGTGGACAATACATAGTCAGACCTAACAGTGGTGTAAACAATGCTACATTGACAATCAGAGCTTTGATGAATAATGTCTGCTGAGATATACCTACAAGGATGTCATTACACTTTCCTGTTGACAACTTGCTAATATTGCTACACTACTATAGTGACACCCTGTGCATCAGCACCATGTTAGCCTGTTCCTCCATCAATGTTACAGATGACAGGAGGCGACACAGGTATCATCATATGCACAGGGCATTTTGTTGTTTGCCAGAGCCTGACATTGACCCATCCAATCGACATGTCAGTGTGTGTGTGTGTGTGTGTGTGTGTGTGTGTGTGTGTGTGTGTGTGTGTGTGTGTGTGTGTGTGTGTGTGTGTGTGTGGGGGACAACAGTACAGCATGGGCCAATGTTGATGTAATGTGTGTGTATATGTATGAGCCCTAGTTGTTTGGTTAATGTGTGTGTGTCTGCATGCACACAGCTCCACCATGTGGCTGCCATATACAGTAGTTTATGGGACAGCCACAGACTGTACCTGCTAGGCCGTACAGATTACTGTCTTCAGCCATGGACACAGTACCTGTGCCTGGCAGGGGTGCTACTGACAGCATCGGGTACCAACCCTGACTGGGTACTGTCCTCAGAGGCAGAGGTGGGACGACTGGACCCATATCCCTGCTGGGAATGGCCAGAGCCACGTGCACGTGGTCTACTGGGATGGTCAATGGACAGGCCAGCCCCAGCATTGCTGGGGCTGATACTGCCACTAAGGGAGCAGCTGTGAACCGGGGGCCATCCGCGACCACTGCAAGCTGTTGCTGTTGCTGGCATGCGTCCGCGTCGACGTCGCAACCATCCCGCATGGTCCTGGCTCATGGATGACATATTATGGAGGGCATCTAATGTCTTCCCCCAACATCTATCAATGACCTCGGTGTACATCCGGATGGCACCAGCAAGGTCACGATGCTGTCATTGATAGCGGTGTAATGTGCCCTCTGCACCCTAAGTCCCTGCCTGGTGTACCGTTCCATATGTGCCTGAACCTGCGTTACAGCCCGGAACATACTGGACGTTGTAACACCAGTGAGGGCACGCCTGCCAGGGGCAATATGACCAGCGGTGCTCCCCCGAGAACCCCTGGACCTCCACCTATGTGGTACCATTCCAGGAATACGGCTATGGCTGCTTTGAGTGGATGCAAGTGCCATGGATACCACACTCTCCTGGTCAGTGCCAACTGTATGCTGTCCCTTGCCTATGGCCATTGGTGGTGAGGGATGTATTGGCAGTATGAGTGTGCGCATAGATGGGGTTGAATGCTGTGTACTGTTGATTGGTGGACCAACGATAGATCCTGTCAAACCTCCCTGTGTCAAAATACATGTCTCATCATCAGCACTATTCATGGCAGTGGCTTCAGGTTCCCTGCTGCATTCGGCCAGCCCTAACTCAGCACCTGTGAGAAGAAGACAGGAAACACACTTTACGGTCTACACATGAACACTTGCACACTTGCACACTTGCACACATGCACACATGCACACATGCATGCATGAACAGTAATACACTCCTCACTACAGCACATACACACACACACACACCAGCAATCCAACACATACTCTATAGTGGGTGAAGGTGGGTGTCAGTATCACAAGGTAAACAGTCACCACACATGTGTCAGCATGCAGAATATGTGTTGCACAAGACCATACAGTGCAAGTGTAGATGCCCCAATGTAATGGCAGTATACATGGCTTTGTTGCAACTGTGTTGTTGTTCTGTGATTGGCTACACCCTGGAACACGATTTGCACATGGACACAACATTGCTGTGCAGGTATTATCAGCTCTGCAATGCCCTGTGCACCATCACTCACACATATACATGCCATGGCTGCATGTGTTATCTGTGTGACACATAGATATCAATGTCTGAGTACAGTGTCTGTGTCCAAAGCAGATAATAGTGGGCACAGGTGTAGCACATGCATACTATGTACACACACGGGACAATTGCTGCATGTAGGTATCCCAATGCTCTAAATGGCCAGTGTACAGTGGTTATGGTGAGTGTGCGACATATTGCAGATATGTCGGTGCCACGCATGGCATGTCATGCTGCACGACTGCAACATTAAACACCACACATACCCAATGTGTGTCAAGTGACCTATACACCCACTAGCATTCCGGGACATACATGTGACACTTTGTTTGGATGGCGACTGCTGTGCATATTGTGTATACTGGCATATGTAAGCACACACACAACATGCTATGCATATTGTGTATAGGTGCATATGTTTGCACACGCACAACATTGTGGTGCAAAGCAATGACTGCTATGAGTAGTACTGTGGTCACTGTAATTGGATGGGATGTAGTACCCTGTGCCATCATCAACATGCATCCTGTGGTCATTCACAGCTACTAATGTGTGCTAGACCACCGCCTAGCATGCTGTACCTGAACTGCAGTGCCGTAGCTATGTTCACAATTACACAGACACCTTGTACATGGGTGTGTGAGGTGACCAATAGGGAGCATTGCCTAACTTGACTGTGTTATGTGTTGCAGAGTGTTGCATACACCCATGATAGGACTCTACCCCTGAGGTACAGCATGTGTGTGTGCAAGACATGTGGGACACTGACGTGTGACCTTACAGTGGGTGTGATGGGAAATGTAGCATGTTTTTGTGTACTGCATATGATAAACATGTTCTGTTGTGTACAGCTGTAGCAACTATGCATATCTAAGGTGCAGTACAGTGTTGCCACACTTGTGTCTGCTGCACTGTGCAGTGTATGTGCTTGAGGCAGCTACTGACTTTAATGAGATGATTAATGTCTCACAGCAAACATGGACAGCATGCATTATGCGTAGGTGTGTTACGTGTGCATGGCCTACACCTCACCTATGACATGCACATTTAATTACCAATATTAAAGTGTTAACACACTCACCAGCATGTACCGTCTGCCCTGCTATCATACTAGAGGGACCTACAAGAATATGACACAGTTTATCAGTGGCCACAACTGTGGCATTGCTGCCGTGAGTGAGTGCGCTAATCTACAGTGAAACAACAGTCAACAGTCACAGGTGT
Organism: Protopterus annectens; assembly: GCF_019279795.1. Taxonomy (NCBI): domain Eukaryota; kingdom Metazoa; phylum Chordata; order Ceratodontiformes; family Protopteridae; genus Protopterus; species Protopterus annectens. The sequence goes on from NC_056734.1 coordinate 668,347,662, forward strand.
GGAGATACTATTCCAAATATCAGTATTGCACACGAGAGGCAGCACAACTGCTAAACACACAGTACACATCTCACATAAGCATATTCTAACAATACAGGTAACAGTGGTCTACAGCTAGGGCATATTACCTGCACGCTCCATGTTGTCCTGCTGGGTAGCTCCAGCCTCCATGATGACACATGCATGATATTGCTGCTGCTGTAGGCCAGGAGCCACCATGCTTAGGAGCAGCTCCTCCACTCTGGTGAGGGGGGATGTATGGGCGCCCCACCACCTGTGGCAAGCTGTTGCCTATGTATATCAGACACACGCTGCCGGACATGTCTGATTAAATCACTGCAGTGATGGCGTACCTGCTCATATGTCTGGTTATGCATGCCTATGTCATTTACCCGGCGAACAAGATCTTGCCACAGTGCAGTGCGCTCATGCTGGTGCTGGCTGGCACTGGAAAAAAGCCGTGCATAGTTCTGATACAGGCTGGCCTGTATGACCTCCTCCTCTGCAGCTGTATACACAGGATTGCGGCGATGAGCCATAACTCTGAAAGACAATTAAACAATATGTGTGAGCAAGTCATATGGCACACTTGACATTATGAAGTACAGATATCACTGAACTGCCAGATATAGCATCTGTCTGTCTGTCAGAGGATACACACATTCAATACCACATATCAGTGCTCAACCCACAACTGCCTGACAGTGGCTGCTGCACTCCATACAACAAACCAGTATACACCAGTACTCGACACACTGTATTGGATACAATGCACAACCTCACACTGGGGGTATATATCAAGCTAATGCATGACAAATATTGTCATCCAATGCAATGAATGTAATGTACAGTTACAGTATTAACAGTAAACCACCCTAGTCTTTGATGCCATACCCCTACCTAACATATGTGCACAGTTGTTAATATAGCTGGCATACTGCTGTACAGAGTATACATGTTGCTAGGTACACACACATACCCTGTAACGCACATGAGATTGTGGCCATGGTACAGGCATCATTACACACACATTAGACATACATACAACACACAAATGTATGCCAACACAGATGAGCATTACCTGTGTACCTTATAGTACTGTGTGCCCCTACTTACAGATACCTATGCCTGAGGAATGTGATCTGTGCAGACTACAAGAAACACACAAGACAGTGCTACCAGGGAATGTGAACATACACCATACTGTGGTGTTTAGGCCTACAGCTTCAGGTACTACAACAGTTCATATATGACCTGGATTCACCAGCAGTACCACTTACTGAGCATACATGTATTGCTACAGCCTACAATGGGACACCACAGTCGTACACAAGGTACTACATCCACAACATATGCCATCCTACTATGGCTGCATCCCAATAACTGACACATCCTTCTCTGCCCTCACACCTAGCACTCAAACTACCATGACAGACACAACCTCATGCTAAGCTATCACACCTTTACAAACCTTGCACACAGTCAGTATCACACTCATTCCACCTCACATAGCTGGTATTGCACTGAGTACATGTGTGTGCGCATTGTGTCATAGGTAGCTACTACACTATTGGCCCGGGGCCTACAGCAGCCTAGCCATATGCTACCCTGCCATTTGACACACATGTAATGTGATTACACTTGCTCCTGTCAAACGGATACACAGAGGTGACTCCCGGGGCAAATTACCTATCTCCATAACATTCATCAGGGGTATGTATGACATCTATTAATGAGGAGCCATGTTTAAAATGCTGGTTAGTTTAGTTCCGAGTATGGCATATTTGTGTATAGGAACCTGTACCTCCAGCATGTGCTGTTTAGTGTGTTGACAAGGATTAGGACCCTAGATCATGTAGCTCGGAGGGATTGTGAGGTGTTGTCATGGTGGTTGGCCGACTGCTATGGGTGTGACATACCTCTGTATGTCTGGCAGTGGTGACCTCTGTGTATGACATATGCAATGCACTCTAGCTGTGGTTTTGTGAGTCAGTCTGCATAGGGCATGTGTTTGGGGCAGTGTCACTCTTTCTTAAGTATGTCTGTGGCCTTTCCACTTGTTGTGGTTGTCATGTGAGGTACATACCACATGGGGCATTGTGAGGAGTAGGGGGTACACTGACCTATATTTCCCTAGATGGCACACCTTTTGTGATGACACGTATCACGTAGAGGAATTACAAGACTAGTGTGGAACTGTGATTATCAGAGGGGAGGCTACTGTACACCGTGTCCCATGTTCCCTTCTGACACCTTCAGTGTTGGGCAGGCAACCACCTATCTGGTAGTTAGTGTTTAAAGTGTTTTGGAATGGGGTATGGTACTGCAGTATCAACACTGGTGTTCAGTCAATGCGTTGGTCACCAGGCACCTGTTGCAGTACGTCTGACCCCATGTCTCCCTCTCTCTCTCTCTCTCTCTATATATATATATATATATATATATATATATATATATATATATATATATATATATATATATATATATATATATATATGCATATATACATATATATATATATATATATATATATATATATATATATATATATATATATATATATATATATATATATATATATATATATATATATATATATATCCATATATATATATCTGTATATATCTATATATCTCTCTATATATTTATATATTTATATATCTATATATCTACATATAGCTATATATCTATATATCTATATATCTACATATCTATATATGTACATATCTATATATCTGTATATATGTATATATGTGTATATATATATATATATATATATATATATATATATATATATATATATATATATATATACAGGTATATATACACATACTTGTAAACATCCATTGCTGTACATATACATGCACATATAGGCACATATACTGGCCACCTTTCATGTTGGGAATATCAATCATTAAACAGTTGTGAGACATAAAAGTTTGTAACAATATTGCACAGTGTTGTGCAGAATGCACTTTGCTGTCCTCAGGCCGTATAGCTGCAGCAGGCCTCACTGTCTCAGTCCCACAGCATTTAACCACCACATGACATATACCTGCACTGCTTGCTGTTTTCAATGCCACACACTACAACCTACATAGATATGTGCACATAGCAACCTTCAACTACATATATATGTCTAGCCTTCACTAACAGTTGCAGTATGTCCCTTGCCCTATGCACATCTGCATTTACACATAGATATGGACTTCGCACACATATGGAGGGTTCACTGTATGTACAGTACCCTTCAGACACATCATTCGCATCCCACCAAATACATATCTGTTACATACCTTACCTTTGTATTTCTTACCTCTGTCTGTTGTACCTGTTGATGTTTATTTTTCTTTTTAAATATTTTTTGGTGTCTCCAAACACCTCTGTTTGCTTGTTTGTTTGTTTGTGTTTGTTTGTCTGTCTCTCTCTCTCTCTCACTTGCTCGCTCTCTCTCTCTCTCTCTCCATATGCTGCAATGATATTATTGCATGTGTGGACAGCAAGTACAGGTAATTCATGCGGTCTAGTGTGTCCAAGGTCCGGGGTTCGAGACTGACAGGGGTATTTTATTTTGCTGATGAGCAGACTACAGGCCTTGTCATACAGAGTGACTGAGGCACTTTTAAGCTGTTGTAAGCGGGTTTGCGCGAGTTTGCGTGAAGCTTAGCTACGCTTATCTACGCTTAGATAAGTGCACAGAAGCGCACACCCACTGACTACTGCTTAAAAGTGCTTACTCCCGCTAACACCTGTGCTAATTTCTTTTAAAGAAAATAAAATGGGCAAATAGGAAAGTGATGAAAAAGGGGACACAAAGAGGATAGGACAGCAGGAAAACAAGCTCAGGATGTGCAGGAAGGATGTAGGGAAGGCCCATAGCTGCCCAATTCTTTACCAGCAACAGCTGTGCATATGTTTGAAATTTAGAGTGAGATTTGAAACCTTCCACCCCTGAGAGAGGGGTGAGGACAACATAGTATGTTGTACAGCCAATTGTAATTATCAGTTTGCATGTCCAACAGACATGTGTGTGAAATGGCCAGCTATGTATGGGGCGCAATTTTTTTGTGGGTACAGATTGCCCTTTTTTTTTTCAGGTAAGAGTGGAATGTGAGGTAAAGGAAGTAGGAATATTGGGGGAGGTGGGTTGGGGAGGTTAACAGACAAGACAAACAAGACGCATACAGAGGTGGAGTATGACACGTGGTGGGTAAACACAATTGACGGGGACGAATGTTTGGATATCACAATCCCATGAGCCCACAGATGGCAACAGTGGAACTGAGATCCCCACCCATGGGCAGTTACCACTGCACCTTCACAGCCCATGCTGAGGCTGTGCTGGGGGCTGGATAGGAGGGGCAGGCACACCCGTGAGCTGTGCCACTCTCTCCTCAAGCTGGCGTAGGGGATCAGTCACAGAATGCCTGATCGCACTACGCACCACAGCCCGGACCCTTTGGAGGGTGAGTGGAGGCTCTCCTCTGGCCACGCTTGCAGAGGGGGGGGCAAGTCCCATCCCCTGCAGCACTTCCACCTGAAGGTGGCACAGGGCCACCAGAGGAGGAGGTCCTGGGCTGGGCACTGGTGCCAGGTCCAATTGCCAGATGAGGTGGAAGAGGTGGGTCTGCTGGGACCCGCCTTCCCAGTTGTCCTATGTTTAGCAGTATTTAATGGCGTTTTGGGTTAGTAACAAACAACACCATTCCAAATTAGTTGTAACAGCATGCATTAGTATTCCCATTAACCAAACACACATGAATTCCAAACGTTGAACAGCAAGCATAACACATGCATATTTAGAACAACGGTGGACATTCCAACAGCATGCAGGGTTGATTGGAGGCAACTGGATATGTGAACAGGGCACATGCATCAATGTACATGCAGATATGTATAAACCAACAGGACAAATGTCCATAGGAATTAATTGTGAATACACATACCCAGTTTGTTGTGGAATGGCATCATTTGTGAGCATAACATAGGGGGGTATAATATTACATTAACAACTTAAAATACCTATACGTATACTGTACATTCCTACTAGATGCAAATATATACCCCTACATGTATTAGTACAGTTACCTGTATTTAACCTTAGAAATGTTAGTGATGGAGATGTTACTGCTACATTAATATACATTCCATTTGTATTCATATATGTTCATATCTGGCTGTGTTCAGGTAAAGTATCCTGCTACATTTGAATAGTTATGTACAGTTCTAGCAACACATTGACATTCGTGGGATCACAAGCACAAGCTCCTCATGTACCGGATTAACATGTACATACTATACATGAAACAGTTGAGGACTATAAATATTCTTCTGAGATACTGGCATTCCCATCAGCCAGTTTATATGGGCCTCGACAACTGTGGATGTTCAGCATTTCATACAACTATACTATCTCCATAATGCAAGGGTACAACAACATATCCAAAATGTGGGATGGACACAGCCCAGGTATTGTACTTTATTAAAAACATTTCACTGTTTGGTTGTGGCTGTCTCATTCATTTCATTATGCAGTGCATGCAGTATACCTTTATTCCAGACTTCTTACACCTTTATTGGTAGCTTCAAACTCTTTCTCACACTCTCTCACTTATTTTATATTTACATCTCAGGATGGTACTTAATTCCAGGCTTTATTAACATTTATTACTGGGTTACAACAATCCTTTCCAGCTGACTCACTTATTTCATATGTCAGTATATACAAGGATGTATTCATGACTTGTCTGTCCTTTACTGATGGATTAGAACACTCATTTTCAGGCTGAAGCAGTTATCTGATATTACAATACAGGTGGAAACTCTATTTGAGACTTGTTTACTCTTTATTAATGGATTACAATACTCTTTTTCAGGCTGCATCACTTATCTGATCTTAGAATACTAGCAAAAGCTTTATTCTAGGCTTATTTGACCTTTATTACTGGGTTACAACACTGAACTCTTTTACAAGCTGTCTCACTTATATTCTATAATAATACCAGCTGAATAATTACTAAACTGCCTGGTGGCACAGCCTTATCAGCCTATCAGCATAGGCTTGCTGATTCATGGAACGAACACCTGCAGCTGTAATATAAATGAAAGGATATTGGAACATACCTATCCATACTATAGGCTAGGATAGCATTTCTTACATACTTAATTACATGGATACTTACTCAGTAGTGGGGCATTGGGCATCTGATGGGCCTCCTGGATCCATTGGTTCAGTTGGTCCTCCTTTCGTCGCTTCAGGTCCGCATGGTGTTGACGGACCTGCTCTCCAGTCCTAGGAATGCCTGTGGCACTGGTAAGATCATGTGCCAACTGGTTCCACGTCTCTGCCTTGTATGTTCCCCATTGAACCTGGCCCTGCATGAGTCGGTCTTCATGTTGGTGGACTAGGAGCCAAACCATATATTTGGACTCCTCAATGCCCCACCTTTGCCCTCTAAAGCGATTGCCCTCTCCGACACCTGCCATCCTGACTGCAAATGGGTACCACAATCAGTTATGGCTAGTATTCCCGCCGATGGGGCTTAAATATGCCGCATTTCCCACACTTTTTTGTGATTGGCCGTTTTCATGAATTCTAAGCTGACTGCAGACCTGCTTAGTAATGGTTAATCTACCATTTCTAAGTATATGTATGCTAATAGTGGCTGCTTCTCCTAAGCTGTCATGGCTTAGTGGTTCTGTGCTTTGATTATGATGCACAGGGTCCTGGGTTCGAACCTTGTTACTCTTTTATTTTAATACTGTCTAGACAGGCTAGGGGGTGTGGCTGCGTTTAAGCAACCTAGCTCTACGTTGCTCCCCGGTGCCCTACCGTGCCCTGGTTGGCGTGGTGTGCACATCCGCGCAAACACATTGCGCTGGGTAAAGCGCTTTTAAATTTTGGGCAACTATATTGCGCTGGGTAAAGCACTATTAAACTATGGGCAACTCTGTTTAGCTGGGTAAAGTGCTATTAAACTATGGGCACCTCTGTTTAGCTGGCTAAAGTGCTATTTAACTATGGGCACCTGTGTTTAGCTGGGTAAAGCGTTGCTTAACAGCAGGCTATTCTATATCTGGGTCCTTTAAAAATATGTATTTTGTTCACTGATACATTGGCCATGTCACTGCTTTTAATAAAATTTTAATCATATGTCTGGTATTATTTCAAATACTGATTTAAACATAAATAAGAAGGGGAGTGGTGGGACTCGAACCGTGAATGCCTCCTCTTTGTGAATACGCTCTACCATTACGCCATTGCAATTTGGTGTGCTTTGCATAAACATTCTTTCTTATGCTCTTCCATGTCGGAATTGCTAACTGTAGCTAAGCAATGGGCACACCCGTGCACACACGTGCAAATACAGGCAGCTATATCGTGGATTTAAAAAAAAAATTAAATATTTTACTTTTTATAACTGTGATGGGGGATTACAGTGTCAAGGAGTGTGGTGTTGGGTGCAAGTACATTTGAGCAAACTTGCTCTTGTGTGTTGACATTTTCCTTTTACTACACTTGCAGGGGCGTGGACATTAAGACTGCTCGGCAGTCGGACACGCCCCCTGCTGTCATACTCGGTCCGTGTAAGAGTTACAGTTGAGTCAGCGTACCCTCATGAATATTCATGGCACGCTGACATCATACCGTTCAACTGCAGCTTCCGAGTAAGACTTATTAAGTCTTACACGGAGGATTCGTGAATCCGGGGGAGAAACTTGTAACACAGCTCTGAATTCAGCAATAACCTGAAAACTGGGCTATACTAGTTCAGAAAGGCGGGAAACAAGTATATATATATATATATATATATATATATATATATATATATATATATATATATATTTTTGTTTTGTTTTTTTCAGAAAATAAAGCAGATACAATAAAAAAAAACACTTTAAATGCACAGAAATGGCTATTGCACTTTAGTGTGTAGCCTACAACAGTTAAACAGATTATTTAAACACAAAAATGACTTAGTTCAAATGCAGGCAGCAAATAAGTACACAGTATGCAGGAGAAACAAGCTTATTAAATCACAGAAACACTAAAAAAATGGCGTTTTAGGCGGAATTAGTTAAAGACAGCAAGAAAATTCAGAAAAATGATACTTAATCACTCCAAATTCTTTCTTTTGTCTCTCTGCTGCTGTAGACTCTGCAGAACACCTGACAGTCACTTGCTGAGTTGAATACAAGTGCAAAAAAATGTGCAAATGTGGTTTTTATACCATGGAAATGAACGAGATAGAAATTAGCCCAAAATCGCCAATAAACTACTAATTTCTGGGCTACAGCAAACAAGGCGCACAAATTTCAGAAAGAAACAGTTCAAATAAGCAGGAACAATAAGCCTTTAACCAGAAATTCCCAGCTCAGAAGGGCAGGATCTAGCCTCTCCTCCCACAATAGTACAGATCACAAACCTTTGAACAGCATATTACTTGTTGATTATAAATCAATGCATTGATACAGATATATAATTATAATAGATAGGGATATAAGTACACTGGAGCTGTGGGGCATGTCCTGAGAAGTATGCACATCCATAATACCTGGATCACAACTTGCAACATGCCTCACAGACAGGAGCAAAAGTATTATCAGGTAGCAAGTGAACTGTAGAAATTGCAAGAGGTTACATACAACAGGTGTACATGGGCCTATAACAATGTTGATATCCTCCACACATTAGCCACTACATCCATTCTATGGCCACAAAACTAGAACTGACAATAACTGTTCCACAACATTCATTACTTAGTGTGCTTTTTGCTAAATGTGGCACAATGGAAGACATCATTATACAAAGCATGTTTATAAGGACGTACAGCAATTACTCTAACATCACCTAACCATCCCAAAATCATAACAAACTATCATACCAAAGGTTCTAATACATTTTGCAATCACTATATAGTATGACATGCATCAAGATTTGTTGAATAAGCCATGCTTGGCCATAACCACTGTATTGTGAACAAAATAATAAAAGGCATACACCACTAGACTAGAACATGTGCAATGTATGCCAAAATCCTCTTGATCTGTGCACTAACTGAAGACACCACACAGGACTTCATAGCACACTTATCAGACAATATATACTAGAATGGATAACCTGAACATTTTGTTTAAATGCAGGTGGGTCACATTAAAGGGATTACAAAAGCTGGCCTGTCTTTCCCTAAATGTAAATGTTTACAGTAAGTAAAGTTATAATCAGTAATTGTTTTTGAGAAGCTATTTCTGTCTGTTACCAGTCTTTTACACACCCAGTAGTTACTCCTTGCCAGACTTCAACATCTTCCTGAGTTCATAGTTCACAGAGCCGTAGATCAACCACTGTCACCACATTTAGAACTGTGTCAGCATCAGCGGTCTGTTGCAAGGGTAATGCCTCCCTCTAAAATGTATTTGTAGCTCAAACACCTTTAGACCTGTTATTGTCCACAGAAGTGTGAGATTGCATACCACCATCTGTTTGATTAGCCAGTCCTGTCTGTCACTATTGTCTCACACAGTTATATTACTAGATTTGAACTCCTGCCTGTCTAGGTCAACAGTCTAGTGAACTGCATATTAACAGCTGATGCCACAGAGGAGACCATTATTAGAATTGTCAGAAAGCACACACTTGAGTGGATGCCTTCAGCTGTGTGTTTGAGGCTCTAATCAGGCTTGTGAGTCCAATAACAACAATTCAACTGGTACAATGCCAGGACAAGGTTCAGAGGCTGTTCAGGGAAATACACCTAAATGGACAGACCTAAAGGAATGGTTACAGGTCAGTTTTTCAATGAATTTACATGAAAATGTAGTTAAACCTGCACCAGTTACTGACTCTTACAAAACCAAACTTTATAGACTGCAAAAATTGTTATACAAATACAAAAGTTTGGATATTGAAAATAGTTATTTAAATGAATGTATAAGTGAAAGAATAGTGCCAAAAGGGCTAAGGGTATTTAAATACCCTAACAATGTGATTGAGGGAAGTGTATTTCACAAAGACCTTTTAGAAGTTTTTAACAGATGTGGGCTAGATATATTAAGATGTATGATTGAAGAAAATGTTAGGATTAAAGCTGAACTGGTTAAAGAGATTGATATTTTAAATTAATGCATTAAAAATGACTTGATTTTTACAATTCCTGAAAAAAAGAATGAAATATGACAATATTTTTATTGACACAAGTAATGATTGTGATAACTTAGTTAAGCGAAAAATAAAAAGCTAGAAAGGGACCTTAATGAGTATAAAAATAAGGTAAGGTACTCGAACCCAAAAAAGCTGCGGTAGCGTTATCGCCTCACAGTAAGTCGCTGTCCGGTTCGATTCTCAGCTAGAGCGTCTTCTGCGTGGAGACATGCGTGAATGGGCATACCTTCGTTGAAGGTTGTGTGTCAGGCCTGGCAAGCCGGTACGTAAAAATCAACTGCCAATCATTAGAGGACCAGAGTTCCCCTGTGGCGACCCCTAACCGGGAAAAGCCGAAAGATGCAAACCCGAACCCAAAGAAAAAGGGAAGGGGAAGGAACAACAGATGATGATAACAAGGATAATGCAGTAGTTAGTGAGCGGGTTACGGACTTAGATGATGTCTCTGAATACCCCCCTTGTGTAGGTCCAAGAGACTAAGGAATAGGGAGGGTTATGAACAACAATATAGGTACACACATTTTCGGGCAAGAAGGGGGAGGGGGAGATACTAGGGCAACTCAGTACCAACCTCCCCGACTTGGAAAACAATTCCATTCTGCAAGACGAAATAAACCCCTATAGATATACTTTAGAAGATTTTAGTATGTACAATTTCAGTCATATTTCCTTAACCAAAGAGCATTTTAGTCTCTTATCAAAGGGAACCAAGTTAATTCCTAGTAGGAGGGGAGATTTAACCAAAACAATTATGGATGTTAAAACCTTTACTAGGAAATTTAACTTCCAGGTTATATTTCATCAGAATAAAAATTATGAACCAGGAGATCTGGTAAAAAGAAGTACATACAATCCCCCACTGCACCCCCAGATAAAAAATCTAGAGAATATACTCGAGAAAGAAATAAGAAAGAAGTATGGGAAAGTACACTATACAAGGAACTTAAGCCAGGCTGAAAGCAGCGTCCTTCATGAATTAAGAGGGGATTCAGGCTTAAGAATTATGAACCCAGGCAAAGGTGGGGGAATAGTAGTGATGAACAGCTTTGACTATGAGGGCAAAATTAATGCTCTTGGGAGACCCTAACAAATACTCCACAGTTTCAAAAAATGAAATAAATATTAGTTACAGAAGGATAAATATGGCCATAGAAAGTTTATTTTTAGATGGATTGTTAGATAGGAAGACATATGAATATTTAAAAGTGGACAAACCTAAAATTCCTACTATTTTTCGGATCCCCAAAATACATAAGAACAGAATGGATCCCACTTTGAGGCCAATAGTTTTGGCTGAGGGTTCCAAAACATTACCGCTAGCCAAATTCATGGATGTTAAGCTTAAGAAACTGTGGCTTAAGAAAACCAACATTTTGAGAGATTCTTGGGATCTTCTAAGGACATTGAAGCATGATCTATACAATGAGAATTTATGTTTCCTAACAATTGACATTGTAGATTTGTTCTCAAGTATTCCCCACAGTGATGGACTAAGATACCTGGAAGAACTAATTTTTGAGGATGAGACTTTAACCCACGATGAGTGTACTGTGGTGATGGAGCTTATAGATTTGGTTCTAAAGTTCAATTTCATTTATTTCAAAGGTGAATTTTTTCACCAGAAGAAAGGAGTAGCGATGGGTACCGCTTGTGCACCCACCTATGCCAATTTGGTCTTAGCCAAATGGGAAGAGAAGATGGGAACCGAATCATTATACAATGCCTACTTCTACGCGCGTGTGCAGCCCACAGCCCAACACATACAATCTCGCTATGTTAAAAGAGTTTAACATAGCGACACAGATTAAAAAAGCAACGGAGATCTCTGTTGCTTTTTAAACTGTCTCGCCATGTTGAACTCCTTTAACATAGCGACACATAGCTAAAGCAACGGAGATCTTGCGATCTCCGTTGCTTTTAAACCTGTCTCGCTATGTTAAATGAGTTTAACATAGTGAGACAGCTTTAAAATAAGCAACGGAGATCTCCGTTGCTTATTTTTAAAGCTGTCTCATATGTTAAACCCATTTAACATAGCGAGACAGTAAAAAGCAAGGGAGATCTTGCGTTCTCCGTTGCTTTTGCCCACAGCTCTGATGTACTGCGAGGCATGCGAGTACATCAGAACTACCGGCGAATACCAGACAGCTGCGGAAGGGCAGCAAAGAGGCATTATACAATGCCATTATTTAAGAAAAGTAATTATTTCTTTTCTTAAATAATGTCATTGTATAATAGCAATAACCCACTTCTGGGTGTGGTAATGCTGGATTTACCGGTTGTCTTTGTTTTTGGTCCTCGGGCCCTCACCGGGACCAAACCATGCCAACCGTGGGTAAATCCAGCATTACCCACACCCAGGCGTGGGTTATTGCTATAATATACAGTAACAACTGGTCACTTTATAGAATATTCCTGGACGACATATGTATCCTATGGGAAGGGCCAAAAGAAGAGATAGAAAAATGTATTGAATATATTAACAACAGTACTAATTTTCTTGAATTTACTTACAGAATAAATTATGAGAAGTTGGAGTACTTGGATATAGAAATATACAAGGAAAACTCACGTTTTAATTCCAGGGTATATAGAAAGAGTACCTATTCTAACTCTTATTTGCACTTTGAAAGTGCTCACCCTTTATACTCCAAGAAAAATATAGTTAAAGGACAATATATTAGGGCCTGCAGGATGACGTCCAGAGGCGAAGACTTTGAAATGGAAAAAAGGTTATTAAGGAAAATGTTTAGGATGAGGAAATACCCAAATGATATGATAGATAAAACTGAGACAGAAGTGACAGAAAGGAGACCAAATTACTTTAAGCCAATATTAGGATTACCAGTATTTGATATGGTAGGCCCAGTAAAAAAGGTAAATGACAATTTTGGCAGTGCACTCATCTTGGAGTATAATGCTTGTGCAAAAATGGTAAGACAAACTATAGATAAGGAATGGAATACATTTTTAGCATTTACTGACTTAGAGAAACTAAAGAATGAAAAGCTAAGAGTAGTTTATAAGAATTCAAGTAACTTCAAACTTTTATTGGAAAATGGTACAAACCAAGAAGTTCAGAGACGAAGAAAAAGGAAGGGAATGTTTAAAGGTGGACATTGGCAACAGTGTGCATACATTAGCAATACAGAAAGTATGTATTTGGAAAGCAGGGGAATCACCCTGGAAGGCAAGGATTTTAATAATTGTGACTCCTTTGGGCTTGTATATTTAGCGAAATGTCAAACCTGTGAAGCATTCTATATATGGAAGACAGAACGCAAGCTCAGGAGAAGGGTATACGAACATATGTATGACCTAGAAACAAACAAACAGACTAATGCATTGTACAAACACAAACAAAGCTGTGAAAATGCATGCTATACATTTTTTGTGATAGAAAGGGTGGAAAAGAGTGGCAGAGGGGGTTTATGGGAGGAATGTTTGGAGTACAGAGAATTATGGTGGCAGATAAGTTTGGAGGCCAATAAGCCACCGGGTCTCAATGAACATATCTCCATAGCCCCATTATTAAAATTGAGAGCAGCAAAACTGTCATATGCATTTGCACTTTATGTGAATTTTATCATGTTTTTACCCATGTTTTCCAATAGTTACAGTAGGTCTTTAAGCTTTTTTGTATTTGTATTTTTATTAAAAAGTTGGGTTTGTAATATGTTATGAACACAAGTGTTACACTCATTTATCAAAGGTATTGAACTTATTTTTCCCTTATATTTTCCTGTTTTTAACATTCTTTTAACTGAGTGAGGCTATACAATTTGCCTTTGGCTTACAATGCAGTTTTTATAATACCTGTAATTTCACAATTTATCCAATAGATGAAGTATCGAGTTCATTTAAAGCAAATATTCAAGTTGGTAATTTTAACCATTGAGTCCTACTAAATGTGTTTCTAATAGTATTTTAACTTTATAATTTATTCTTTGTAGTTAAGTGTTTTAAGGATTTTTATTTAAACATTTTTATTCATACATACAAACATTGTAACATTAAATGTGTTTTAATTGTGGCAACACAGGGAGATGCAACAAGAAAAGTTTTTGGTTTTAAACTAAATTAACCTTTCAATTAATTCACTAACATAATCAATGTAATTAAGTGAATGGTATAAAAGCACTAGTAGTTTGAACAGCCCACATCTGAGGAAGTGATTTTTAAAACGAAAACATATGGTGGAGCGTTAATGTGCTGTGTTTCTGTGGAATAAAGTGAACCGAAGTGTGCTGAACAGTCCCTGGGTTTTTTCACAATTTTCTAAGCTTGCCCTGCTCAGGGCTTTATTGTTTTGCCTGAAAAGCTACTTCATTTTATGGATTACAAGTTTTATTTGGAAGCTGCTGTGAATTTTGTTTTGTTTTTGAGGCCATATAACTCACATAAAATGTGTCTCAGTTATCAAAATGCTGCAGCCATGTAACTGTTAACCCTATATTGATTTATCCACATCACATCTGATGAGGAACTCATTATTACACAATTATAAGCATCTGTTATACAACCACAGTAGGTGAAAACAGCTATATTTAATCACTGACTATCTAAAGCCACATTCCAAAGAGCTGTGTACTAGCTGCTTCTGCCACAGGAAACTTTAACCTATAAGTGTCAGAAAGCACATACTTCAAGTCTGATTTAAGTATTATTTTGGATGACTCATGTATCCCCTAAAACACAGTTTGAGGGATCAATATAATTTAGCCATGTCAGTGTTTCACACAAGTGTGAGTCAACCATATCACCATCTGCTGGGTAATATAGCCCTGTCTGTCACTGATGTTGCTCACAGATACATTACTTATACATTGGCAGATTTGAACTGCTGTCTATCTATGCACACACTCTGCAGTACAGTGTATTAATCATTCATACCACAGGATAAGTCTTACCACAAGTCTGAAACATAAATTTGAGGGGATGATTGACCTCATCACTGAGGTGTTAAAAGCCAAATGTTTAGCTTAAAGTAAGTGAAAGAGTTGTAGGAGTTGTCCACTGAAGGGAAATGTACACACACAGGATCTGTTGGATAAGCCATCCTTACCTAGGACTCCAGTCATACACACACACACACACACACACACACACACACACACACACACACACACACACACACACACCCATACACTCATACTAGTTAGTGATTACTGGATTCAAACACCTACTTATCTAAGTCCTCAATTTAGAGAATGGGGTATTAGCCACTCATGCCACAGGAGAAATCTTGCTATAGCTGTGAGAGATAACATATTTGAAGGAGTGACCTCATCATTGAGTTGCAAGGCAAATGTGTGGCTTAAAGGTAAGTGAAAGAGTTGTGGGAGACCTCTTCCTGTGGAAATATTTCCACTGAGGGTAAGTGTACACACCAGATCTACTGGATAAGCTACCCCTAACTAGCAATTTAGTCACACACACTCATACTGGTTAGTCATTGCTGGATTCAGACACCTACTTATCTAAGTCCACAGTCTAAAGAACATTATGTCAACTGCCATTGCCAAAGAAGAAGTCTTACTACAAGTATGAGGTGGAAGTATTTGAAGGGATTACCTCATCATTGTGTTGCAAAGCAAATGTTTGGCCTAAAATGGATTAAAATTGTTGTGAAGCCCTCTCCCAATGTAAATGTTTCTCCTGAGTGGATGTGTATACACCAGATCTGTTGGATGAGCCAGCCCCACCCATCATTATAGTCACACACACTCAGACTAGGTAGTCATTGCTGCATTCGAACACCTACTTATCTAAGCCCACAATCTAGATAACATTATATCAATCGTGAACACCACAGAACAAATCTTATTACAAATGTCAGACAGCACCTAGTTGCAGTTTACATGACATACATCTGGGTGAATTTGCAATGTGTTGTGACAGACAAGACAGTAATGTGTTGTTCATAAATCACTACATACTGTAGCAATAACTTATAGGTTCACAGGTTCATAGCAGGTTACTAGGCTAATAGCCCAAGGGGCTTTACAAGCTTAGCTGTGTAAAAAAACAAGTATCCTTATTGACCATAGTTAAAAGGTTGTTGTTAGCAGAGTGATTCTATGATCAGTATCGACTGCTCCTATCCATGAGGGACATAGGTTCCACCCCTATGGTGAATTTATGGTCACCCATCTAGTTGTCAAGGTTGCGCTTAAAAGGAGTCATTGAAGAGCCCTGCTTCACATGGACCGGAAGCTTATTCCAGAGGTGTAGCAATCTTTGGGAGATAAATTTGTCTCTCCAGCATGTTCTGTTACTATTGATCATAGGCTAATTTGAGATACACATTACCCTAAAATCTGTTAAGTTAATTCTGCCCATTTGATTTCTGGATGTCCAGCACCCTCCTCTATGCTTCCCGGTCTTCTTTCCATTAGGGTGAGTCAGAGACTGCTCTTGTAACCAGGCTACAGGTTCACCATATCACACCCACCATTGTCTTAACCAGAGTAAACTTGGCTGGTTGGAATTGCCCAGTCTTCTCAAACTTAACCAACTCACTGAAGCTTGTAAATTAATCAACCAACCAGATAGAACTCTCACTGTGCAGGTCTCCATTGCTAACAACTCGGGTGATGATGTATGTCCATTGGCTAAGACTTACAACAATATCTGAAGACACAATCTCCTTAGTCCTTTTCCCTTATCCTGATCTTTAAGTTCTCTTGACATTGTAAGTCTGATTCTTAATGAAGCCTATATTCTATTTAGTATTATACTAAATCACTACTATGTATAACCTGCTGTTTGTTCTTTTGGCTTATATAACATCTATGTTATTATTTTTTTTCTATCCTGTAAATGTAACATGTAGTAACATGTATTTTCCATTATGTTGAAGACTTTTCTCCCAGGGCCTCTACTGATCAAAGGATTGCTATCAAGCTGACTGTTTCCAAGTAAAATAAAAATAAAAATAATAAATAAATAAAATTGTACCACTGAGTTTGTGCTTAGAGGGGTGCTATCTATATCATACGTAGCAAGAGCTACTTCTTTGCCAAAGTGGATAATGAGACAATTTTTGCGTTAAGTTTTCGTTCATGACTTTGGCACCAATAATTTGTCTATGTCAGCTCTTTCTGTAATAAGTTAACATCACTGGGGGATTCTCTGATTACACCCAGTTTACAATCATCTACAAACTTGGTAAGCCACAGGCCCTCAAACTTTGCCTGGACTTCAGAGAAATGAGAAATACATTGTAAACAGTAGAGGGCCCAGCACAGACCTTGTGGTACCCCACTGATAACTAGTCTACTTGTGGAGGTGGATTCTCCAACTTTGACAGTGTGCATTCTGCCAGTGAGCCAGTTGGCTACCCTTCTAGGGAAGTATAGTTTAATCCCAAACTGGGAGAGTTTCTCAATGACACCTGAGTGGGAGATTGCGTCAAAGGCCTAGGCTAAATGGATATGAGTGGTATGTACTGCTTTTCGCTCATCCAGGTCTTTGGTGAGATTTTCAAAGGAATCCACTAGGTTTAATAAACAAGATCTACCCTTGACAAAATCAAACTGGATCAGTTAAAGAGTTTGAAGGTCAAATATGTCCTTGTGGATAAGGTCCATGATGATTCTTTCCATGTCCTTGCAGATAAGACTGGTTAGACTTATGGGTCTATAGTTCCCAAGGTCAGTTGATGGACAGCCTTTGTGCAAGGGGATTACTGTTACTGTTCTGCACTCTCCCGGAACAAAGCCAGTGCTTAGGCTAAGGTTAAAGAGAGTGCCAAGTGATTCCCCCTAAGTCTTGTTTTAGATTGTTTAGTAAGCAGCCTGGGATGTTATCTGATTGCATAGAGGCCATGTGTTTGGCCTTGTGGAGCACTTGTATGACCTGTTCTTTGGAGATATTTGGTAGAAGACTGGTGTTGAGAATGCTTTGTGGTATAGCTGGTGGGGCCGGGGGGTGAAGTTATTGCTAAATCTGTCAGCTATCAGGTTGGCAATTTCCTTGGGTTCAGTGTGAGTGGTACCATCCAATACAGGTTTGGCACACAGCTGGGCATTCCCTTTTAAGTTCTGGATGCAGCTAAAGAATGCTTTATGATTGACTCTAGCTAGGCATGCTCCTTTAGTCTAATAACTATCCTTAGAGGACTTTACAAGATATCTGATTTGCTTGTTCAAGCTGTGGAGGGTATTCTTTCTCTGTTGAGAGAGTTCCCTCCTGTTCTTAGATATCAGTTTCTTTCTTTTGTTGCGTAACTTATTTGGGCATCTGAACATGTGAAAAGCATTGTAGCCTTGTATGGCCATGGTGCTGTCTGTAGCCTTGAACCAAGTTAGTGACTTAAACAGACATCAGCATCTTCCAAGGTGAGGAGTGCTTCCAGGGAGTGCACTTTACTGTTTACGCTCCTAGCATTAAGCAGCACGACCTTGAGTTTGTCTTTAGTGGATTTCTTTATGTCGAAGTTTTATTGTTTGCACATTGCCTAAAAAAGGAACTATGGGGAAGGAAAGCATCTTTGCCAGTACCTGAAAGCCTTGAGGTGACAGGTGATGGCCTTCTCTGGCAAAAGCATTGTGGACGGTCGACCCATTCTTCCCAGGCTAATAGATATTGGATCCCCTGGAGTGACACCAGAAGCTAAGCCAATTATTGAACATAATCATTTTTTTTCTTTGCGCACATCATTTGATGGATCCTGGCACCTGTCAAGCAGCTGACCATGACCTTCTCCTTGTTCAACCTGGTGAGGGGGACATCTGTGTGTCTCACTATTGAGTTGCCTATAACCAGTACATTAGGTTTTGAGGTGCTTTGCCTTAGGGGGTTAATTGTTGAAACACTGGTATGCATGTTGTATTGTGTAGTGGTGGATTCTGTTTGTATATCAGTATGTGTCTGTTTCCACTTGGAAGGTGTCAGGTCTTTAGACAGGCTCTTAGTGAGTACCTCCATGTATATGGATTTATGTGTCTTAACCATATCTTGTGTGAGAGGAGAGGGGTGTGTGCTGACAACCTGTTGACTGTCATGTTTATTGTTGTGTGAGAGGATTGATTCTGATTTCATGGTATAGCTGCATCTCTCACATACTGTATTTGTTTGTTTTAGAAGCAAGTGGTTGTCAGTATACATGGGGCAATTGCTACATTGCCTGAGGATGCCCATGTCAATCAGGCTGGCTAGAGAAATGGTGGGAAACTGTCCATCCATTATGGCAGGTGTATATTATAGTAACTAGTGGGGATGGGCTAGATGGACCAGGGTCTGCTGTAAGACTAACAGAAGCAGGTATTCTGTGGAGGGCTAGGGGTGGAAGACTTTGTCAATGCCTTAGAATGCACAGCTGAGTTGCTCCAAGGGCATTGCACACAGAGAGGCAGTGGAGCTAAAAAGATTTCTCTAGCAGATACCTAGGGAAGATTGTGTTTCTAAGCATGTGCATCTATATAAGGCAGTGCTAAACATTGTTGCTCAACACAAGTGTGGGGATTAAATATAAGCAAAGTTAAAAATGTTTTTTAAAGCAAACTAACCAATGGGAAACCCCAAGAGTGGGCCTTTTTCCAGCAATCCCCAACTCAGATGGGCCCTGAGCCACACACTTCTGCCACAAGGGTGCAGGGAGGCACGCTTAATGTTAGATGGCTGGTTTTAGTGCTTCAGTCAAACCAGTGAAGATTCAGCAAGTCTGACTTTAGCCTGTGTTAAGAAATGCAGAAGTACTAGAAATTTAATCATGGACATTGTTGTAGTGTGACTGATATCTATCTGCTTCACATTAAAATGTATTTACCAGTTGTATGTGGACAGTTGAGAGATATACCCCTGCAGTATCCATATTATAAATACTTTAATATATTAAAGTATTTGTAATATGAATACTGAAGGGGGTATACTTCTTCCCTGTGCACATATTTGCAGAATGTCCAGGTGTTAAGTCATTATGTCATTGTGTTCCTCAATCACTTAGTGTTTTTTCCAGCAAATCACAGAGGAATGAAGTCACTACATAAGAACATACAGCTATGTGTCACATTTTATATCATTATGAAAATGCATGCTAATACTATACCTATTATTGTAGCAACTTCATTACTTAATAACAGCAAGAATTGTAATTTGTCCCGAATTATGAGCCTTTGTTCCCTCATTACTTTTGGCTTTGTTTGGATTTCTTACACTTAGAGGTGGAAAGATATGAGCAGGGGTGGGATACTAGTAGACTAAAGAAAGAAATACCCAAGATACTGGTGGTGTGCATATATGTTTTATTCATATCTATCCAATACTTTCACAAGAGAAAATGTTTTGAGAAAGAAAACCTTAACTGTTTTACTTACTGCTGGACTGGAACATCTGCCAGTCTGTATCAATATTCTCTAAACCCGAACACTGAGCACATCACAAAGGAACTCATATTTCAGGTAGTAAAATTCATACTTCTGAAGGAACAATGAGAAAAGTGTGAAGCAAGGGATTATTTGTGCATCAGACTTCTTAACAATAATGTGAACTGAAACATCCTATGTGGTGTACATTAAGCCCTGAAGCCTATTATGCATGTAAGACTAAACTATCTCCTCAGAGTATTTATTTTATTTATTTATTTTACATTTGTTTACTAGGAAAGTCCAACTTGAAACAAGCCAATGTTCAGCATAGGCCTGGGGAGAAACACTCCAGATGCATGTCTTTGTAATGTGGGAGAAAACTGGAGCACCTGGAGGAAGCCCACATGAACACAGGGACAACATGCAGATTCCACACAGAAGGCACCCCACCCAAAAGTCAAACCAGAGAACCTCTTACTGTGAGCTGACAGAGGAAACTGCTGCACCACTGCATCATCCAAAGTACTATTGGTATTGCTTTCTGTTGTGCAGAGCGGCTAATCACAGAAACAGGAAGAGCACCATATTAAAGTGACTAAAAGTAAGTCTTCAGTCTTTGTCATGGGATATGAACTGTCAGTTACCCTCACTTAACATTGCTGTGTTATTACAAGTATCATGCAAATGCTGAGGACTGAAGAAGGGAGTTTGGATTATGGGCCATTTCTGGCCACATGTATGGTGCATGAATCTATTTTTTGAACAGATTAAAGGTTTAAAATGGGCTGATAAGACAGTGGTGAAAATGGGGGAAGCAAAGGCTAGGACACTGGGGGAAAAATAAAGGAATGTAGAGGATGGTGGTGGAGGGAATGCATCCTAGCTATACACTTTTCACAACCTACCAGTGTATTTGTACAATAATTTGATGAATTTGGACAGTCACCACATCAAGATTGTGTGACAACAACTTAATAATGTCTGGCCAATTGGACTAAAATCAAGTGTGTTGTGTCATGCACACACATATGTGAAATGGAGAGCAGCTATCTATGGAGTGTATTCTTTTGTGGGACAGGTGTCCTTTTTTTAAGAGAGAGAGAGAGAAATGTTTGGGATGGTAATTAGGAATGACAGAGAATATTCAGGTAAGGTAAGTTAGGTAGCAGGTGCAGACATAGAGGGCATACAAAACAGACAAGGATGGTGATGCGCATCAAAGGTCTTGGACACCATAACTGGGGATAGGTATGGGAATTTAGAGGTGAATTCTCATCCAGAATGAATACAGTGTGAATATAGTCCTCACTCTCTGAACTTTCATCAGATTCCCCTGTCCCAGACACATTGGTCAATATCGGATGGAGCATCAATATAGCTATTCGATGCAGGAGCGTTTCCATTCAGCCAATGCAGCCACCAATATCCCTCTCCATTATCTCCTCCACCAGCCCTGAAAGCTCTTGACAGATGATATAGTCACCAGCTTAGTCTGTCACTAAGCACCAGCCCCCAGGGCAGAGCTATCTGATGCAATTAGTGCAAGTGGTCCAGCAGTTGTGGTGGCAGTGTTAACAGGCTGTGACCCAGATAGGCTAGGTGCTTGTGGTGGTCCTAGTCTCTGTGGCCATTCTAGTTTCCCATGTTGGTCGTTGTTCATGTTGCAGCAGGAATTATAGTCTAAATGTCATTAGAGAAACAAAACACAAGATACAGATAAGGCAGAGGGAGAAATAACATATAAAATATCATAAAAATCATGTAATTGTAAAATATTCCAGTCCATGCATATTCCCACATAACTATTTACAATTGTCACACACTTGTTAAAGTCAACCAAAAATGAAGCAAGGGAATCCAACACCAATCTTTATTAAAACAAATAACACGTAACGCTTTCGAGCAAGGCTCTTTGTCAATACTGGCAGCTGGTAAGTCACTTTTATACTATGACTGTCCAATAAAGCATTAATTAGAAAAATCACATGATGTAACATCAATTATCTAAAAGCCATAGTTCACCTTATTAGTACATAATGCTTTCGGCTTTTAGCTGTGGGAAGACTATAGCACCTAAGGTGGTGTTATTTGCCTGTGACACTTGTTAAAATCCACATTATTCTCATCAACAGTATCAACATTATCCAATTACCGTGACTACTATATATATATATATATATATATATGTTTTATTCATTTCAACTTATAAAATGTGTATGTGAAATAATTAAATAGTTATTCTAAACTATTGATTGCAAAATTATTATTTTTTAAGTAAAATAGACTAATCGCCACTGCTTGGATTTGAACCCACAAGCATCTACATTGACTGAAACATTAGGTAATGCCATATTTCAAGAGACGTTCAAGCATCTATGTATGGTTTGTATATATAAAGTATACGTAATCTTGTCTAACCATATCAGACACTTATGGACTGATGTCAATAGAACTGATAAAAATGTCTTCCAAATCACTGTTAATATAAAATGTTGCACAATAATACCCGAGTCCTACTTACCTCATGCCACTCTGAGGTATTGTGGTCTCTCTGTATGTGCCTCCCTATTTCCTTCTAGTTCTGCAGAAACTGCATAGACCAGAAAAAAAATAATTATCAAGTTGTCATGTTGGCAGGTTATGATATTGTATCTCCTAGTAATGGCCCCCTGTGCTTATTCAGATCAGGTGAGTTATGGGTCCTAAAATATTTCTCCCAGCAGTTAAGTAGGTCCTGCATGTGCCTTTTCATGTCACTGCAATGATAACAGCATTGTTCATCAGTGCTCAGGATGCCAGTTGCTTTGGTGTCAGACTTGGCCAAAGTATTCCAAGCCTCAGCCTTGTACTAATACCTGGTGTAGTATCCCTGCAACAGTCATCAGATGAAACATTTAATGAGGAGTCCAAGAAAAATCTCCTCCTGATACCACCATTGTGCTTTATATGAACCACTACCCTCACCATCATGTCCCATGTTTTCTTAAAGGTATCAGGAAGAATGTCAGGGAATTGTAGCCCAGTTCAGACATCACATGTACTGTGGACACCTACAAGAATAATAGAAATTCTTTTAATAACATGAATAACCAGGAGAGAGAACTGTTACAATTCCTTACTACTCAAGGGCTTAGGTTTTGTAAACCTAATAAGGGTGGTGGATTGGTTGTTTTTGACGTGAGTGATTATCAGAACAGGATGAATGAATTGCTTAATACTGAAGCATACGCACCTAGTTCCCGGTGTGAGGTGAACAGAGCCTACAGTACTATTAGGAACTGTATTGAGGACCTGTTTATTGAAGGCCAGATAGAACAAAAAACATATAATTATTTAGTAATGTCATTTCCCAGATACCCTTGTATATTTGGCATTCCTAAGATCCACAAAAGCATTGAGAATCCACCATTAAGACCTTTGGTGGACAGTAGGGGTTCCCCTACTTATTCTTGTGCCAGGGTCTTGGATGCCATTCTACAAAAATATTTGGCCAAGGAGTCCCAAGTCTGCAAAGACTCTTGGACTTTTTTGAAGAACATCGACACCTTGAGTTTTGATAAGAACTACAACTTCCTCACCATTGACATCAAAGACCTATATACTAGCATACCCCATGACATAGCATTAGAATGGGTAGGGTTTATGCTCATGAAACATAAAGCTCCAACTAGGGAAATTGACCTTGTATTTGCTCTTTTGGACTTGGTCTTAACAAACAACTATTTTTTGTACTCTAATGAATTCTTCTTACAAAAAATAGGGGTCGCTATGGGCTCGCCATGTGGGGGAAGTGTAGCAAATCTGGTAATGGCCTATTGGGAATCAGAGTTTGTCTTTAAAGGCAACCAATTCTCTGACACCTTCTTGTTTTATACAAGGTTCCTGGACGACATATTTATTTTATTTAAAGGTAGTGAGAGTGAAAGTCACCAAGTAATCGAATATTTCAACAACACTACTGACTTTCTTCAATTCACTCACACATTTCATTGTGATACTATTGCTTATTTGGACATACTCTTAAGCACAAACTACGATTTAAACACATTTATAGCGAACATTTTCAGAAAATCCTCATACTCTAACACTTTCCTTCATTTCACCAGCTGCCACCCTCATCATCAGAAGAAATCTGTTGTGAAGGGACAGCTGGTAAGAGCTTCCAGAATTGTTAGTTTAGATGAGGATTTTACCAAGGAATGCGCCCACATACGTAAAATGTTTACCCATAGAGGCTACCCAGAAACATTTCTTGACCCGATAGTCCAGGAGGTAGTGGATAAGAGAAATAACAATGTATACCTACCACTGTTGAGGGTTAAGCTTGAAACACCTTTGATGGATAGTGTTGTAAATTTGATCGAAGAGGGCCTACATGGACAGGACGAGAGCACTGTATTAGATACTGAACAACCTAATAATAAATCTACTGTTAAATTTATAACTACTTTCAGTACAACGAGCACCCTTTGTTCATCGATACTAAGGAAAAACTGGGACTTGTTTAAATTGCAACCTGAATTACTTGAAAAACTGGAGGACCAACCTATGATAGTGTATAGGAAAGGTAACAACATTAAAACTCTATTAGAAAGACACAATACACCTACAGTGAGGTGCCCTGGTATGAACAAGTGTTTTAACTGCAACTACTGTAAACATGTAAACAAAGGTAACTCGTTTAGTCTGAATGGACAAAAATTCAAGTTGAAATATAAATTTGACTGCAATTCCACATTTATCACTTACCTAGCCAGGTGTACATCCTGTACAGCATACTATATCGGTAAAACCGAAAGAAGACTGCGGGACAGGATGTACGAACACCTGTATGCCATCAGAAAGGGAAAACTTGAGAATGCTCTTGCTAAACATGTGGAAGTCTATCCTAACCACGGTTTCAGATTTATGGCCATTGACCAAGTGAGAATAGACCCGAGGGGAGGCCCTAGAAATTTGAAACTTGAGGAATTAGAAGTAAAATGGCAGGTGAAGCTGAATGCGTACAGCCTCCCTGGTTTGAATGATTTTTGCTCAATTGGTAGTTTACTAAAATTAAATAGTCTAAAGAGATGACTTTAAACAGCATTAGATAAACCTTTCACTTATACACACATACACATCTATATATATACACATCTATATATATACAAATTTCTTATTAATAATTTTCTTTCATTATTATTTTTAGTAATAATTTCTTATTGTTTTTTTATTATTATCCTTTTCACTATTTTCCTTTACAGAAGACTTCAATGACCTTTGGACCAGGACTCAACATGACCTTATCTGTATACATGTTTTTGGTGTTTATGTGACTATAATAATGTATACATTTTATGATTCTTGAATATTTAATAATATAAATTATTATATTTTAATTAGATATGCTTACTAGCATTTCAACTGTGTTTAACTTAATAATGGCACATGGGTCATGCTTTTTATGTTCCTATTGCTTGTATTTTGAATACAAAGATTATCTATTTGTTAACTATAATGGGAACTGTCGCTTTAAAATTTTGAAACTTTAAAATTTTAAGCCTAAATGGCTAATTGGAAAACACAGGCTAATTGTTCAGCCTTTTTAAATGGTATTTATCGTTTGTTGCTGTGTTTCTGAAGAAGTCAGCTCACAAGGGCTGACGAAAAGCGCTTAAAAATAAATATCTCGTGTCGACTGTGCACACTGCTCACGGCTTGATTTGATTTTTTTATCACATGTACTAGTGTCATCATTATGTCAATTTTGTTTAAGTAAAACAAAATGCTTTGGAGGGCATTAAATGTTAGTAACTGTTAGTGATATCACCTTAGACTCAGACCATAAATAAGGAACCTGAATTTCTTTAACCTGTGTATTAACTGCTTATGCCACAGGAGGGCTAAATGTCCCAGGGTGTAAGTAGAGGCATACAATTAAAAAAGGATTGGGCAGACACCTGCTTCTGACAACCCTCACTTTGAGTTGTTCCTCTGTTGGAGGAATAATTTAAAAAAATGTATGTATTTCTCTGGAATATTTCCCATTCCAATGACTTTTCTAATATTGCCAGTGTGAACTGATACATGTCACAGCCAAGCTTATGTGTGTGGCCAATAGCAAAGGTTTGGTGCATGCATAACCTTTTCCTGCATTTTTGCCATGGGCAGTGAGGTGCCAGTTATTTACAGTAATTCCTGCATAGTGTCATTGTTCATAGGTTCATAGGTAGATACTAGGCTATCTGCCCTAGGGCATTTATAAACCTAGCCAGAGTGTATTTGGCTTCCGCCTCCCTATTAGATTAGCCTACTGTGCCTCTGTAAAGTAGGTCACAGAAGGTACCCTTTTAAGATTAGTTTACTGTGCCTCTGTCTAGCAGGGACACAGGAGAGATCCCAGGGGTGAATTTGCGATTTCCCATCCACGCGTCCAAATTTTGCTTGAAGAGGGTCAGCGAGGGACTATGTCTAACATGAATTAGGATTCTATTCCAAAGTGAGGGGCACCTCTGGGAAATTAATCTGTCCCTCCAGCATGTCCTATTTATTTTTGTGCTGAGGTTTAGGTCCCTGGAGCGTGTAGCTCTAAGGGACTTGGATTTTTTGAGGTGGAGCATGTCCATTAATTCTGGGTTTGACATGGCTTTGTACGTCAGGCATAGATCACCTCTGAGTAGGCAGTAAGCAACTGAGTAGAGCTGGAGTTTCTTTAGTCGAGCTGCATAGGACATCTGTTTGTAGCCAATGATCCTCTTGGTGAGGTACTTTTGGGGTCTCTCCAGTTGCTGCAGGTGTCGGGTAAGGTACATCCCAAAAGGGGCATTGTATTCAATTATGGGCCTGATGAGTGATGAGAAGAGGGGCACAATGACCTCTCTTGATCTAGATGTGAACCCTTTCATGATAAGGTGGGCTATATTGAAGGTCTTTCTAACCACTTTGGCAACGTGATTATCAAAGGAGAGATTACTATCTACGTTGGTCCCCAAATCTCTAATTACTTCTTCCGTACTTAATGGATTACCACCTATGTGATAATTTGTGAGCACCTTGTTTTTCCCAAAGGGGATGACTATGCACTTTTTAGCATTTAGCTTGAGGCCGTGGCTCTGGCACCAAGCATCCGTCTCTGTGAGACCCTTTTGGAGGATGCTTGTGTCAGCTGGAGATTCGATTATGGCCCCAGTTTGCAGTCATCTGCAAACTTTGTCAGCCATAATCCCCCTGTGTTAGCCTGAACCTCAGAGAAGTATATACCGAACAAGAGAGGTCCCAGAACTGAGCCCTGTGGGATGCCACTTGTAACTGGTTTGGATTCGGACATGGCACCTGCAATTCTGATCATGTGGGTTCTATCTCTGAGCCAGTTTGCAACCCATCTTGTCATATAGGGGTTGATATTTAAGCTGGTAAGCTTATTTATGATGCCTGAGTGGGGTATTGTGTCAAAGGCTTTTGTGAGGTCCAGGTAGGCTGTGTGGACTACCTTGCCCTCATCTATGGCTTTGGTAACTGTTTCAAAGAAATCAACTAGGTTTAAGAGGCAAGATCTGCCCTTAACAAAGCTGAATTGGGTAGGGTCCAGTGTCTGGAGGCTCCCAATGTCTTTGTTTATGAGTTTCATGATAATACGCTCCATAGCTTTACAGATCAGACTAGTCAGGCTTATGGGGTGATAGTTTCCAGGGTCCGTTGTGGCACCACCTTTGTGGAGTGGGACCACTGTAGCTGTACGCCATTCTTTGGGTACATATCCTGTAGTAAGGCTAAGTTTGAACAGTGACTTAATGTGAGGGTTCAGTTCTTCTTGGAGCTCGTGTAAGACACAGCCTGGGACACCATCCGGTCCCATAGATGCTGTGTTTTTTGCTTTGGAGAGGGCAGCTTTCACCTGTGCATCTGTGATGTCAGGGAGGTTACATTCAGTTGGGATAGGCGTTTGCTCCTTTGGGGGAAGGGGAGAAGTTTGCGCTGAATCTGTCTGCCAGGATGTTGGCTATGTCTGTAGGTTCGGTATATTTTGTACTGTTATGCAACAATTCAGAGCATATCTGGGAGTTTCCGCCCATGTTTCTGACATAACTAAAGAAGGCCTTGTGATTATCTTTAGTGTCTAGGGCAATTTTTCTTTCGAAACTGGCCTTTGATGATTTTATGAGGGATGGCAATTGACATGCGAAGAGTAAAGAGAGACTTTTAGAATAATGATCTTGTGTGATGACCTCTTGTTTTCAATCACATCATGTTGTACTTATGTTAAAACACATACTGGGGTAGGGGTATACAGAGTTTACAGGATGTGATGTTATACACACCATATATCAGTACATTGGACACTTGGAGTGATGAAAATTATATCCCAATGAAGCCACAATCATCTGGAGGTGCCAAGGATAGCATTTATCATGTTTAGCATTCATTATACACACTTGTGTTGCAACATTCACATTTTAAATTGCAAGTGCAGTTCAGGTTCAAAGTAATGTAAAAATTAGTAAGTTAGTATGATCCCTAAGGTAAACTTATCTTCATGTGGATTCAGACCCTGCACTCACCATTCTGTTATGCAAAACATATTTCATTAACATGTTGAGCCACTGAGAAAGTTACATAACAGGTGTGTTTCCTGCTGCCACTATTGTTGAAAGTACTGACTAATGAGCACTGTCACAAGTCTCATTTGAGCAACTAATAGCCAAATATTTGTACGTACAAAATAATTTTTTGAGTTTTTGCCGTGGGAAGTGAATTATCATTCAGTGGAGGGCATCAGTGAGGGGCCCCACCACACAATGCCAAGTGTCACATAAAGGATTAAGCCAAAAAAAATTCATAAATCAGTGTGATGACTTCTCATCTTTGTGGTCTCAAACAAGTAAACTGTTGGTAGTAAGGATCTCTACTTTCAGTGAGACATCACCCTCACTATATTTGAACCCTACACCTATAGCATTACCATGAAACATTTTCATGACAATTTTTGACAACTGAATGTTTACAAATTAATTAGAGAAAATAAAGCACATGTACTCAGCTTTGTACATTTGACATTTACATTCAGACAGCAATATGACCATGCTATCATATAGTTATCATTTTCCTGTCACATTACAGTTTCTGGTGAATGTGACCCATGCAGAAATGATGATAGTTAAGCATGATAAATTAGAAACAAATGTCTGCAAGACAATGGATTGTGCTATTTCCTTCTGTGTACCTACGTACCATTACTTTTTGACATATTGCAATGAGCTTGACTTTTGTTCCTATATTTCTATAGTGTATATATGTATATACACTCACTTTGTCATCACAGGAACATAATCCTGTTAAGTTTCTCTCCTAAGTCAGAAAATGTACATGAAACCTTCTCAGTAAGAGATTTCTCTCTGACTTAACATCTGTAAGTGTAATACACATTAGCAGGAATGATAAACAAGAAACTGAAATTGTACAACTGCTAATGATTCACACTTGCAAGGCAACACAGTTCTTAATATACTCTTGTACTGCTTGGGTGTGTGTATATCATTGTATAGGTACTAACACCATGTTTACCTGCCTCATTCCTTGACCTGATTGAGTAATTCAGGAATGATAATGAGCTGACACCTAATGTATATATTCAATGTGTTTGGAGGGGACAATCTTCACCATATAAGCAGAACCTGGGGTGATGGAACTTCCACTGTGCTAGAGAAGACTGATTTCCCAAGTGCTGCCTAACAAAACTATTGTTGCTGTTTGTTAGAGTAATTGCATTTTCAATCATTTTGGAGGACTATGTTCAAATTTCTCAAAGCATCTAATGATCTTTACAAGAACTACTTACAGATTTATATTTTGAAAGCTTTTAGCTGCAT